>NC_141547.1:29050000-29350000 GCF_021556685.1 Rattus norvegicus
AAATACCTTTAAAAATTAGAGTCAAAATTACAAAAAGAGTGCAGTTGAAAATAGTGATCTCAGATAAAGCCAGGACATCATCACAGAAAAATAAAATGCTTGCCAGATTTATTTACAAAGGTGAATATATTTTTTAAAAGATGATCACTTCAATCTATTCTTTTCATTCCATAATTTTACTATTCTAATTTATTAAATTTTGAGGTCATAAAGTGAGATTTGATAATTTTATTTATCAATATTTTCTCACATGATGTCTCAGGGTAATTTACTTACTTGAATCTTGAGTCATATAATATATTCATATTTATATTCCAACACAAAAGTCACCTTTGAATTTTAAGTGTCAAATGTAGCTCAACATATTATGTGGAATAAAAAAAATATTGTGCTATAATGCTATAATATGTAAAAATAATAATAAAAACTTCTACACGACCAATAGATATTGTGTTCTAAGTTGTGTTTGGATCTAGGTAATACCAAGAGAGACTTGTGTTTGTTTGTTTGGCTTACAATTTTGTGTCACAGTCTATCAAGGAGGGTGTTAGGGCAGGAACTCAAGCAGGAATTTGAAAGCAGTATAATCAGCGATATCACAGCTTGCTCATTTGTGCCCAGGGTCATTTTCAATCACTGTTCTTATATAGCCATGGCCTCTTTTCCTAGTAATAGAACAACCCCAGTAGGTTAGGTCCTGCTATGTCGACCAGCAATCATGAAATAGCTTCAGGATAACTTATAAAAGCATTTATTTTCCAACTTGTTTTCTCTTCCAAGTTGTCATGTTGACAACCAAGATTAGCCATCACAAGTCTACCCTTTGTCTTCATGACCAAACATATCTTTTCTAAACCATATTGTTAACTTTCTAGCCACCAAGTCCATATGTTGATACAACAATTAAAAAATAATCAACTTTTAAAATCCCTCAATTTATAAAATAACAAAGATCTCCGTAAAGCCCAAAATCTTATAAATTCCTTTAAAATTAAACAACAACAACATCATCATCAACAACAACAACCATATCATGTTATTCCAAGATGAAATGCCAATTTCTTTCCTTGTGATAAATACTTAATTCCAGGGTCCTATTGGGCTATCCTTCCATAATCCAGGCTAAGCTACCCAGGTACCAAACTACACACAGTAAGCCCTTCCACATCAATTGCCAATCAAAAAATTCCCAACATCAAATTCAATGGTGGCAATTCATCAATCAAGAAGTTCTCTTCCAAGGTATGTGAAGTTGACAATACTGTTTTTCACTGACTATCGTAAAATATGAACTAAATAGTCCATAACCAGCATAAAACTGATCTACCTAATCTCACATGGGTCATCTGCAGATTAATGTGAAGAAAATAATCTTTGAAATAAATTTTAAACAGATTTTAATCTATTACTTCTTGAATACCATAAACATCAATGTGTGAATATATTTGTGTGTAACAGAAATTAAAATATATTAGTTTATATGAAAGCACATGCTAGAATTTTATCATACTATCTGATAATTCACTATAATTAAAATCATGAATTTAAGGATGGATTCTTAACATGAATAATGACCAAAGAAAAAAATCATAGAATGTTTCTTTCCTATAAATAATGCTGAATAAACTATGAACAATTAGTAGGCAAAGAAAGGGGTCATAACTTCAAGAGAAACTGGACTTGATTTGTGAGACATTTAAAATGTAATTTAGATAAGAGATGAAAATGTGTTAGTTCATATGAAAAGACATATTGGAACCTAATAACCACTAATGTTTCAAAAAAATAAAAAAAACTGTGTACATACATAAAACAAGCAAAAAAAAATTTACCCCGTGCCTTCTATTTTCTTAGGATCTTATGAATTTTTTTCACAGTAAAACCCTTTAAAATACAACTATGTAAGTGGTAATGTCATAAACTTGAAATATGTTACAAGATACAAAATATCTACAAAGTAAATATGACATTTTTGTTAAGGTAGGTAGAGGCTTACTGGAAAAAAAAAAGAAAGAAAGAAAAAACAGGTTTGAGTTACAGGATTCAAAGTTGTGGGTGAAGAGACCTGTTACTATTGAGGAAGAATGCTTGCAGAAACTCCAAAAATAAACCAACACGCATCTCTGTTAAGAAGAACCATGAAGGGAGCTGTGTAAAGAACAGCATTAAAAATCTAAGATTAAAGAAACCATGGCAACAGTTATGCATGGTGAGAAAGAAGATAAGTGTGAAATATGTGTGAAAGACAAAGGAACTGAAACCTTGTGAGAAGGAAAATCGTATGGTGTACCTTATAGTGAATTAAAATCATTATGATTGGATCCCTTAAAATGGTTTAATGGGCAAAGTTGCTAGCCACCAACACTAGTGTCTTGAGGTTTTCCCTCAAAACAGAAATGCTGAAAGGAGAGACAGGTCATCCAAAAGATGTCATCTGATGTCTCAATCTTGCAAGACTTGGAAGTCATAGTCATGCATATGTGCAGACACACACACACACACACACACACACACACACACACACACACACATTTCAAAAAATTTAAATGTGTAAAGTCAATTAATATGAATGTTCTTTTTGCAATGTGCAACAGAAGCTGAATGACAGAAGGAAGAAATAATTAGCAGCCTCCTATAATCATGAGCCATGCATTGGTAACCATGAGCGCAGTGACAGCAACCGCGGTGAGGAAAAGCAGACACAAATAACTTGTAGGTCAACGGTATTAACTGTTACTGAAAGAAAGAACAAGGGAAACTGAGTCTTCTTATCCAGCTGAAAAGCAAAGTCCTATACAGGAAAATAAAGATAGAGTACAAAGAATTGTATGATGGAAATTCAGTTTCAGAACTGTGTTATATGATCTCCTGAAAATCCTGTTGTCCATGATGAATACCATTATATATTTCTGGCCAGACCTAAGGCTTAGAAATACAACTTTAGTGGTTCTCAATATGTATTTATTTTATATAGAAATCACTTAGATTTTATTTATATAAATTTAATTATACACAGTCATCAGTACAAATTTAATTAGATAAATAATTAAATGATTATATATTATACAGCATGTTAAAATTAAAAATCAAGTCAAGAATGAAATTATGGGATACTCTAGTGGAAATGGATGGCACAGGTTAAAATTACTCTGCAGGTGACTGCCATGCTTCATAGGCATTGCAGGTAGGTAGGAATGGTTAATTACTTCATTGTCCTGACAGGTGGTGCAGTTTTGTTCTGTAATGATGTTAAGCGAGACCACAGGATAGCAGCTTTCAGGTCAGGTCTAACATCAATCATTATGTCTTGTGTCCTAAGTGCGTGGTGACTTTAGCAGTAGGAGTCTACCCTCAATCTCTGAGCCACATCCAAGGACTATACTGCTAACCTATATTGTCTTATTACTAGCATGAACTAATCTGAACAACCAATCAAAGAAAAGTTCTTTTTGTTTGAATGATTCTTGAGTACTTGGGTCTTTGTTAGTCCGTGTCTTTGGTCTTATATACATGCATTCAAGCATGCAAGCATTTTTACGTGTGTGCATGCACGCACACACACACACACACACACACAGAGAGAGAGAGAGAGAGAGAGAGGGAGAGAGAGAGAGAGAGAGGTGTTGTACATAAATATGTATGTGTAAAAGTAAATATATTGATGTGTGTAGAGAGCTGCGACATGCTGCGCCTCAAAGATGGCGCTGGTTTCCGCCTTC
The DNA here is from genome assembly GCF_021556685.1 of Rattus norvegicus. Classification (NCBI taxonomy): domain Eukaryota; kingdom Metazoa; phylum Chordata; class Mammalia; order Rodentia; family Muridae; genus Rattus; species Rattus norvegicus. The sequence continues at coordinate 29,053,720 of NC_141547.1, forward strand.
CACCCTCCCAACAGTGAGCGCTTCTTGCAGTAAACAAGTCCTTATTTGGCTATGTCTGCCTGGCCCGCTAGCTTCCGCATAGTGACAGCCTATCTACATGACCCACGTGGCTTGCTAGGACTGGCCAGTGCTAGCTATTTAAGTGTGGTGCAGGGCGTTCCCCGAGGAGAGAGAGACAGTCAGAAAAGAGAGAGACAGAAGAGAGAGTCGGAAAAAAAAGAGAGACAGTAAGAAGAGAGACAGTAAGAAGAGAGAGTCAGAAAGAGAGAGTCGAGAGAGTCGAAAAAGAGAAGGGAGAGAGTCAGAAGAGATTAGATGTCAGAAGATTGTATCAAGGTTCCTGAGTAAAACTGCTTGAAGAAGATCTCCTGTGATCTTGTCTTCCTTGCTGGTCGAGGTTGGGCGCGGCAGATGTGTATATATTGATGTATGTATAATTTTAAGTAAGTAAAAATAATATTATTTCTTATGAATCTGTCAAGCGTTCTGGTATTATTTGTTGTTAGTTCCTCTCCTAATATATTTACCCGATCCCTTACCTCCCTCCCTCTGTGTTTGTTACCCTCTAGCAGCTATTCCCTTTTCTACCTCAGCCTCAGCCTATATTCTACTCTTCCACAACTTAGCCTTCCCTACCTATGCTTCCCCGCCCCTTTTTAAATATTACTTTTTTTCCTTTTTATTGGATTTTTATTTCTTTATTTTTTTCCATTTTTTAAAGTGTGTATTTCTTATTTACATTTTAAATGTTATTTCCTTTCCAGATTTCCCATCGATCAACCCCCTAACTCCTTCCAGGCTGACAGGAACTGGATATAGATTTCTCCTGAGAGACACAGCCAGAACATGTCAAATACATAGGTGAATGCTAGCAGCAAACCACTGAACTGAGAACAGGACCCCTGTTGGAGGAATTAGAGAAAGAATTGAAAGACTTGAAGGGGCTTGCAACCCCATAAGGACAACAACGCGAACCAACCTGAGCTTCCAGGGACTAACCCACTACCCAAAGACTATGGTCCTTTTATAGTTTCCTAGTTTCTATGGTAGTACAATGGTCATATACTCACATCTGAGAATTTAGAGAGAGGGGCCTCATGTGTGAGAGAATATATAGTACTTGTCTTTCCACATTTGGTTTCCTTGACCCAATATGACCTTTACTATTTTCATCTACTTACCTGAAAATTTTATAATTTCATTTTTCCTTACAGAAAATTGTCAAATTGTCTCCAATTGTGTACTGCATTTCCTTTATCCAGTCATCTGTTGAAGGACATTCATATTGTTTCAATGTATTGTCTACTTTGGATAGGACAGCAATGATCATGGCTGAGCAACTGTCTGTGGGGTGTGACAACAAGACCTTTAGACCTAGGCCAAAGAGTGGCATACTTGGGCCATATGGCATTTTTAGTTGGTGAGGATGGCTCATATTGATTTCTAGAGCAGCTGCACCAATTCACATCCCCACCAAAAGAGATCGAGGATTCTGACTTCACAAAACCTTGCCAGCATTGTTTTGTCAGTGACTTGGTTAATCTTAGGGATACTGAGTGGGATGATATGAACGCTCACAGTTGCTTCAATTTACATATTCTTAATTGTTAACTTACTAAACAGTTTCTGAGCCATTCCTTAGCTTTTTCTCTTCCTCCTATTGAGAACTGTATGTCTGCATAAAGAAGTGACACTGAGACCCTGTCCTGTAATTCCTGTCTTGAGAAGCCCATTTAAAAATCAGAAGAATTTTCTGAAATCAGTTTAACGTGTGTTGATTTCCAGTCTCTTGTATTCATGATTACGTAGGTAGGCATTCGCGAGCCTAATGTTGCTTGCTCTCAGTTTTGTATCAACTCTGTTGGAATGAAAGCTATGTCTTTAGTATACATTCTGTCGAGGCTCCTGAATTGTGGATATATGGTAAAATTTACATAGTTGCAATAATAAGCACGGTTATTAGTAACGAGGAAAAAATTAAAAGAATCCTCATGGTGACATTTCCAAGTGTTAACTTTTCAAAAATGTGAAAATCTGCAGTTCAACAGATTGAACAAAATGAGCAGTGTGATGTTTGCCACGCAACACATTTTTATCAGATTTTTCAATTTCATCTATCATGAGACAGGGCTTTTTAAACATTTATGACAAGTACAATTGGGCTTTAAACTCTTGTCATCAAACTGTCACTAATACTAGAATTTGCATATAAATTCCAGCTTCCCCACCCTATACCATGTGAACCAAAAGAATAATTATTTGTTTTTCTGGACAGGCAAAAAGCACTTGAGGCAAACAAGACGTGCTGTGTTGACAGCACAATGCAAAAGTGAGCTTGTGGAGAGGATGATCCCTGTAATGTACCAGTGGGAATATTGCAAAGTATCGTTTTCAAGGGTGGCTCTTCCCTGTAACTGAGGTACGACCTGTTATCATGAGATTCATATGTTTCTGTAAGCAGATTTTCTAAACTACTTGTTGTTTATCATGTGACTTTCCTATTATCGCCTCTAGTTCTTGTTGTTCATGCCAACGTTACGATCACTTCTGAAAGCATTCACACTGTAAACCTGACTGGCTGGTTGCCTCTTATTCTGTGGAAATATTATGGATTGCTAATGTTTATTAAGCAAGTATGAGGCAATAAGCCATGAGAGCTGCTGATAATTGAAGAGGCAGAACTAGTAATTACCTAAGGATCAGGAGGGTTATTACATATATGGACTTGGTAAATAGGACTGATTGCTACTATGGTGCTCCAATGACTGTGTGACTTCAAATGCACTGTTATTGAATTTTTCTTTTAGTTTTACTAAATTTTAAATTGACAGTTCTTTTTTTTTTTTAAAGATGCAAATGTCCATTCTACCCTGGTTAAATCCTGTTACAGTTATTTAAGAGCTTATGGACAGGGCATCAGGGAGCTTAGACTGCAGAAGTTCATTGCAGGACAGAGCTCCCACATCATACTCCTCATTCCTCCGCACGTGCTCACATTCTTTATACAGCAGATGGAATACTCACTAGCATCAGAATCTCGGAGCATGTGCTCTAGGTTCTGTCGGTGCTTATTAAGATGCTAGTGAAAGGCATTTATGGAAGGTCCTTTTATAATGAGCCAAAGTACCACAGGGCCTTTCTCTTTCTTTTTTAAAATAAAAACCGACAATGAGACAACCAATTCAACAGTTAAAACATGATAAACCTCCAAAGAATAGTGGACAATTCCAAAAGCATGATTATTTTTATTGGCCAATATTGTAATTCTCGGTCGTATTTTGTGTGTATGTGTGTGTGTGGGGGGGTGTTTTGTTTTTTTGTTTTTTGTTTTTTTAATGTGTAGCAATCTGAGAGTGAGAAAGACCTGGCAACACTCAGTTCTTTTTAAGAGGTCTCCATCGAATCCCACCCCTTTGGTTTCAGAGATCCTTGCGGAAGAGGAAGAAGAAAGATTGTAAGGGACAGAGGGAGTGGACGACAATAAGGAAATAACTTCTTCTAGACATAGATGACTGTCTGCACACATGTGAACTCATGAAGATGATGGCAGCATGCATACGGCCAGTTCCAATCTAGGACAGACAGGGTCATGGTCCCCAGCTCTGAAAAAAGAAGTTGACATAATATACCATCCCTAGACCAGAAGCTATGTCCTTTTGATAAATTGTCACAAAGGAAAAAAATGTTGTTTTTCCCCCCACAATTTTGTCTCATTGGGTATCCAAACCACTTTCAAGAACAGGACTCGTGCCCAGCAGTTGATGGTCATTACTAAGTGAACCCAGTGCTATTTTGGGTGTTTTTTGAGAATCTTTGTTTTTCTTACTATGGATAATATTTCCTGACTAGATGTCAAACAAAATTTTTATACAATTCCACCACTAAAATAAGTCCATGTGGTATTTTTGAAGTGTAATTGCCATATAAATGAAACTTAGGTCAATCCTGCATCTTCTGCAAAGACGGCTTTCTCATAAATGACAGAAATCATTCAATAAATATCTGGCTTCTAACTAGCTGCCTCTAATATTATTGTTTGGTTTGGCTCCAGAATTTAGTGGTCCTTTTTTAGCCAATTTTTTTACTTGTTCATGGAATATTACAATTTAATATCACTATTCTAGGATCATTGTTTAGAGGATGCAAAGGTAATATTCTCCAGTTTTCTTTCCTTTATGATTATGTTATAAGAAAAAAAAAAGATAGATCCAAACATCTACGAAGTTGTAGTAGCGATTGGAACTGAAAGTTGTGGAGATTTGCTTTGGACTTTCACTTTCAGAGAGTTTTGTAGGCAATGGCCTAACACAAAAATAAAAACTCTGCAAGTCGGTGTAAAAGAACAACTAGCTTTATTTGCATCTTTATGACTCATTCTGGCTACTTTCATTGCCTCCTTCCTCACCCTTTCACACGTTGCCTTTTGTGTTCTCTTTTATACGTGTTACACCACATGCACAAGTATATTTGGTCACATATATACTTCTCATTAGTTAGATTCACGACATAAGGGAAAGCATGCATTTATTTTTTTCAGATTGTGTGACAGCTATAAACAGTTTACATTTTAAGTCCATCCATTTTCTTGAAAAAAATGAGGTTAAATTTTTGTTACAACTATATATATATATATGAATGTTATTTAGCTGTAACAAAAATTTATATTTATATATATGATATATTGTTTATTGTTGATGATCAGTTGGTTTCAATATATTTCTATAGTGAATAAAAAAATCAATAAACATATTGGTGTTTACCTCTATAATAGTGTTTGTGATTCTTTGAACTTATGCCCAAATGTTTGATAGCAAAATTTAATGGTAGTTTTATTCTTAATTTTTTGATAAAGATCCAAACTGATTTTCACAATGATTGTATTAATTTGCATACCACCGAGAGGGAAAAGGGTTTTCTTTCACTCAGCATCCTCTCACCTGACATAGTTCTTACTTTTGTAACATTCTTATTTTATGTATGTGTGATTGACGTTACTGGTATTATTGAAAGTAATTAAAATTATAAACACAAACAAAACTTGAATTTGTGAATAGTTTATAAATGATGTTTTATCTGAAATAGCAGTGACTTGCATTGAAATGTATAAAATAGATTTTTTTCATTGAAAACATGTTCTTCTCTCATATACTACAATCCAACATCAGTTTTGCCTCCCTCCTCTCCTCTAAGTAACCCCCAACTCACCACTACCTCAGATCCACTCTCACTCTGTTTCCGTTCAGAAAGGAGCAGGCATCTAAGACGTAGCAACCAAGTGTGACAAAAAAACCATACAATATAACAAGATAAAAGCCCTCGCATTGAGATTGGGTAGAAGAAAAACGTCTCAAGAGGTGGCAAAAATTCTTTTTATTTTATGATTGCTAAAGTGCAAAAGAATTTTATAAATGTTATAATTATGGTTACTAGCCTTAGATTTACACCTAAAATAAGATACATATTTGGATCTGGAATATATTTTCAGTTTGGAACCTACGATAACATATAACTTAGCAATAATGTTATCAACCAACCTATTTTTTTCTTTTTTCTTTTTTTCTTTTTCTCGGAGCTGGGGACCGAACCCAGGGCCTTGCGCTTCCTAGGCAAGCGCTCTACCACTGAGCTAAATCCCCAACCCCAACCGACCTATTTTTAAGATAATTGCTTTACTATGAACTAAAGACCTTTCAAAATTATCATGAAATATAATTCTAAATTTTATGAATATATATATGTATATGTTCTTAAATTTATTAAATAACATTATTATAAGGGTAAAATAGAATCACTATTACACTATGTGTGTATGTGCACTATGATATATCTCAATTTAATATTCAGATGTGGAATAGATGGCAGCTATTTTCATTAAAATGTTTTAAGCTCATTAGTCAGTGTACAGGGATAAAGAATATCATATGGAGCCTTATATTTTACAAAACCTTTTTCATGGCTATCTAATGTTTAAACATCCCTTCTAGCCCCCCACACACACACAAAATGTAGAGGAAAAAAAGGTGAATAGTAAATGAGGATTGTGAACCTATTTAGAAATAATTTTTTGAGGCTATTCAAAGTTTCCTTGTTACCAATGCAGTCCAGTAGCAAAACAACAAGCCCATTTCAGCAGCAGCAGTCCAGTCCACTCAGCACAGACCAAACATGAATCAGTAGCAGAGGCTAGATCCAGAAGAATCCTGAGGCTCTGCCAGTTGACACAAGAACAAGGAAGTAGCAAAAAGAGGCCAGAATAACCCCGGAAGTTCTTTGGTGCATTTCTCTCTATGAAGTCACCACAACACATGAAGATCAGCAAAGCAAGCAAGGCAAACCAACGAAAGGGTGCCATCAGCTGTCTGCTGGTTTATGCTTCTACTCTTCTCAAATTTCATGTGTCCTCAGAAGCATCTGCTCCAGCAAAACCTCACACGCCCTTTCACCAGGCAGCTTCCAGAAAACGCCATGTCTGTTCTCACCAAAACATCTTCGCAGGTGTTTTCTTCAGCACAACCTCCCCTCACCGGTCTGCTTCAGCAAAACCATCCTCTCATAAGACAATTTCCAGCAAAACATTGTAGGACACAACTGAATCTCCATTAAAACCAAACTTTCCTACTTAGCTCATAAATGAGATCAATGTATACATATTTACCTTACTTTAAAGTGCTAAGATCAAGAGATAATCTGACATTGAATGACAGGTTATTTCAAAATACCTAATTTGGAGACCAGCACCAGTAAATTTCACTTTATTTGATCCTAAATCACTCGTGTTTACTAGCCTAATACTCTCCTCCAAGCTTCTCTGGGTATCCACATGCACCTCACACACACAAGTACACTGTGTGTGAAAATTACTGAATGCAACGACTAACTAATATGTATTTGGCTCTGTTTCATTTAAATAAATTATCAAATACTTTTTTTTAATAAGCATCAGAAATATTTCTCATATGAATCCATAGAATGAAAATCTAAAGTACATTTGCTGTCCTCTGGCCTGTCTTCTTTGGACAAATAAAGAGGGTACACAAGGTGAGGAGGTTTCCATAGGCTTCTTTTAAGGAGCTAACATTTTCCTTTGTTTCATGTTTCAGCCTGCTACTTTCAGAGTTTTAATTTGAAATGTAAATAAGCGGGAAGGGGGTACAGATATTCGGGCCACAGCATACATCAAAATAGAAATATGTTATAGTCATCACCTTTGATAATAGTCTCAGACATTGTGCGCTGCTATGTAAATGTGGTAAGTAGGAAAATGATATTTTGTGGGTTAGTAAGCTTGTTTCAATCAATATCTACTAGCCAAACTAAGTTATTTACCTACTATTATGTAAGAAGTTATATTTTGGCATAATAGCAGTTTACATGGTGGATAAAAATATGAGTAGTTATATACATGATAAATTAGAAAATGAATTCTTCTACATATGACTCATCTAAATGTGGTGATCAGCTCGACAAAGTTGAAAAAGCGGATGGATTAAGTGAAATGTAACATAGCTTTTTTCTTGAATAGCCTAAATTGCATGCCATTAAGTAAAAGCAGCATTCCAAAAAAAGGCATGACTTGATCTTTTGTTTACAATCATCAATTACTGAATTGCTGTAATGTATTTGCAAATAGTCTTGTTTGACTGACAGAACATCTGAAAGGAGACATATTTTGATATTCCAAACAAACACACTTAATAACAGAAAACATAGGACAATATAAATATAGATTATAAGTTTAGTGAATAGTAGCTTATCAAATGTGGGTAAAATCAAATACTGAAGATATATTTTATGTCATAAGTAATTGCTCACAAATGTAAGCTGTAGAGGACCCTGGACAGCACAGAATGTTTACTGCTACTGTGAATGTGATAGTTGGCGATGGACTTCTCATTGAGAATCAGGTATCTCTGAGATCACTTACTGTTCCTGATGTTTCATTAATTTTTACATTACACAGTATGTCTGAATGTTCACATATTTTTATGTCTTAATGTCTTAGAACATAAGGAACTTTCTTATTTCTCTTTGACTGATCTCCATGATGTGTGCCCATGACATTCTTTGACCAAAATTATATCACTGTGATAAACACACTGGCATCTTATTCTTTTCTGATGTTCAATCAAATTTATTACAGAAAATATAGATACTGTTGAGTCATTACCGTTTTCCCTCATGTCCTATTCATGGTAGTGATTCTCTAATAAATACTTTTATTTTCTAGGTATTGCTGAAAATGTATCATATGCTCATTCATTAATGGAGAAAATTAACAGGCTACCCAGAATTGCACCAAGAGAAATTAACAGACATTAAAGAATCCCTCTTGCCCAAGATCCTTTACTCATAATTATCTAGCATAATATACATTTGATTCTGATCTAAATTATAAATTGCTAATTCCTTGAGGCCCTAAACATTTGAGAACCCCTCTGAGAACGTGCTTTCCCACCTCCCACCACCCTCATCCACTCACCCCACCTCTAACCTCCACAGACCCTTCTCATAACCACCTCCTCCCCCATCCTCCTTCCCTGGGGCATGAAGTCTCTACAGGATTAGGAGCATCCTATCCTACTGAAGCCAGGCAACGCAGTCCTCTGCTTAAGGGAAAGTTTGATGTAAAGAACAAAAACACAAAGATCACAACCAATCAAAATGCAGGTTTTCAGAACTCCATTTCCACAAATATGTTTACAAAATACTCCTGCAATTATAGTTCTGGGAATGTTATAGAAGATGGGGCAGAAAGATTAAATTAGCCAGAAGATCAGAGATTTTGATGTGAAATTCCATATCTTAGGAATATCGGAAGCCATGTCACGTGTGTAAAGTATCCTTGATGGGACATCTAAAAAGTAGCCGAATTAGAAAAACAAAGATAACAGTTGTCAAAGTAGATGGCGAAATCCCATGAACCTGTAGCCCAATCAGAGAAGTAAAAGCAACAGCAACAACATCAAACATAATGAAAGGTGGAAAAATAGTCCTCTGAGAAGAAAATACGACATCATAATTCTATGCCAAATGTGCCTCCAACGAAACACATATATAACTATTATACTGATCAGGTTAAATTGGGTCACATAGACTCAGTGACACTTCCTCATGGCTCTCGTTTTCACTCCTGATCTTAACCTTGAAATTAAGACCCTATTGCTGAAGAAATTGTACACTTGAGTAGTGCATCATCGAAAAATCAGTCTGGTATAGTTCAGGAAGTCTCTTTTTACTGGCTAGCTTTCATTGCTAGTAGAGGTGCCAGACATGCTCCAAGAGGAGAAAAATTGTCATCAACTTAGCCAGCTGAGAACCATGTGAACTATAAAAATGACCTCTATGACATGATATGTCTACTCATAGGATACTGACACAAATGTCATAGGAGTCACCACCTACTTCCTATATTGATTTAAAACTCTCTTTGCAAGGGAATAAAAAATATCTAACAAATTAAGTGTGGTCAAGAACGTGTGGCAAAGAAGGTCATATGTGCTAGGAGAAATCAACGACTTCATGGACTTAAGAAGAAAAGTGAGTACTCTAGTTTTGTTAGGTGCAAAGTGTAGAGTAGGTAACAGGAAAAGATGATAAGATTGTCAACATGTAATGTTAGAAATTCTCCAATAATAATTCTCCTTTGTTGTAAAGGAAACAAAATTATAAAGTTTATAAAGGTGTATTAAAAAATAAGATAATCACAACAGAGATTCTTTTGTTTAACATTTAAATACAATTGAAAGTTGGACTTTGATTCACTTTCACTTTTTTTGCATTTCCTTTCACAAGAGTATAAATATTCATTAAACACCCTTGGGGAATTTTCAAATTGCTCTCAGAAATATCCCTGAAATTAATTTTATTTAATTTATTTTTAAATTTAACAGCCGCTCTTCAATAATTTTGATTGAGTTTGCGCACCTACGTGTGCGCATACACACACAAACTCTCTCTATATAAAGTCCATTTAGTACACACACACACACACACACACACACACACACACACACACAAACACACACAAAATTGACTGATTGGATAATATATCAAGACATTCATTCTCAAAAAAGACTGATTCTTCCATTCTCAATAGTCATTATTTGCCTAAAAATTTTTATCTAGCTTTGGGTCCTTCTGAAAATTTCATGGTCCACTCTCTATCAATTAGGATTATCATTTGCCAAATCAGGCTTAGGCATCATTGGTAGTTTAGGCCCTGGGAGCTCTGGAGGGTTTGTTGGACTGATATAGTTGTTCTTCCTATGAGGTTGCAATGCCCTTCTTCAGTCCTTTCCCAGGTGTCCTTCAACAGAGGAAAGGATACAGATAGTGTGGTACATTTACTACTCAGCTCTTAAAAACAGTGAGTTTATGAAATTCATAGGCAAATGAATGGAACTAGAAAATATCATCCTGAGTGAGGTAACCCAGTCACAAAAGAACACACATGGTATGCACTCACTGATAAGTGGATATTAGGCAAAAAGCTCTGGATAAGCACAAAAAAACTCACAGACCATGTGAAACTCAAGAAAAAAGGAAGACCAATGTGTGGATGCTTCAGTTCTTTTTAGAAGGAGGAACAAAATATTCACAGAAGGTAGAGGGGAGGAGAGACTAGGGAGGAAGAGAGAAAGTGGGGAGGAAAAATGTAGATTCAGGATCAGGTATGGGAGGAGACAGGGATGATAGGTCAGGAAATTGAAGAGAGGTGGGGATGGTGGATGGAGAACTGGGTGTAGTCACCAGCAAGTCCCAGATGCCAGGAAAGCAAGAGGCTCCCAGGACCCCATAGGGAGGACACTTGCTGAAATACCCAAAAAAGGAGAGGGAGAACCTGTAGAAACCCTAACCAGAACTTAGGCAAGGCCCCTGGTTGGGGGATGGGGCCACCCATTCATCCCTTGATTTTTAACCAAGAATTGCTCCTATTTAAAGGAAATACAGGGACAAAGTGTGGAACAGAGGCTGAAAGAAAAGCCACCCAGGTACTGCCCTACCTGAAGATCCATCTCATATACAGACATCAAACCCAGACACTGTTGCAGATGCCAAGAAGTGCATGCTGACAGGAGCCTGATATAGCTGTCTCCTGAGAGGCTCTACTAGAGCCTGAGAAATACAGATGGAGAGCTCACAGCCAAACATTGCACTGAGCATGGGTTATCTGGTTCTTAAAAATCTGTTTTCTCTGAGTTTGAACATTACTAGCTACATTGTATTTTCTTGTATCAGTTGGACCAGGGTACCATATGGGCACATATTCTCCTCAATTAATCATGCATGACTCTCTGTAACTGTCTCTTTCTTCTTCATCTAAGAAGCTTTTGATGAGGAGGAAGATCTATGCTTGCCTCTGTATATATATTTTCATGTCAGTTACATATATACAGGAATTTGCTAACTGCTAAACTCAGCATTTCAAATGTGGTCAATTTATATTTCAATTTGAAAATTTCTTGTGAATAAATCATTCTTACACACTTTATAAATCACAATAATAATGATTTTTCCAGTCCAATACAGACTGCCAAAATCATATGCCTAAATTAAGAGCTGGGTAATACTTTGGCACAATGTAAATCTGAATTAATTTGAAAAGAAAGAAAACACAGTTACAAATAACTAGTATTAACACATATGCAACTCGCAGAGAAAATAAATTATGAAACATATCAAATTTTATTAACAATTATTATTATATATCTGTTAAGAAGAATAATCCAGTTAACAACCATATAGTACAAGATAAGCTTAAATCTTTATTTTAATAAATTTAATATAATTTTAATAATATTTAAGTTTAATAATTTCCCTCCCAAATTCAAGTTACCTGAAATTTAAAAACTCAAACATATGTTAATAAAATACCATCTTCAAAATATTTACTGAATATTCCTGATATTTTTAAATTATTAATCAGTATTTAATTATAAAGAAAATTTAAGCTATGTGACAATTTAAAGGCTTACATTTATGCAATTTTAAAGTTTCCACATGTTAAATAAATATATTGTTTAATAATTCTTAACCTTGAGAACACCTTTAATATTAGTCTCCTTTTCTACTTATTTTATTTAATTTCTATTCTTTTTATTATGCTGAGGATACTACCAGGTTATAAAATAGAAGTGTGTGTGAATTATCTGTTTGATTTCTCCTATTATATTCCTAATGCTATCAGTCTGAGGTTCTTACTCTTATATAACAGAACAATCTGAATCTCTTTTAATGATTTATATGACCCTAAATCGTGTATTATATGCAAATTTCATTTTTGGCTCTCATTATAAAATATAATCTGGTGCTAATGAGCTTTCCACTGATAAAACATCAGAGATATTTCAATTTCAATTATAATTCAACACATGAAAAGGCCAAATTCTAGTGTCAGACCGAAAATTTTAATTGAAATGTGGTGCGTTTTCCATTTTTATGAATTTTTATAGTTTTATAAATAAAACCTTTCTTCTATCTTATACAAAGGAAATGAGAAAAACTGAAAGGAAAGGAACCATTACATATTATTGCTGACTTGCACAAATACAGGGCACTCATTCGGTTATCTCGCTCATCCAGCTGCTTAAGTGGATGACAGTTAGATGTCAGGGCACCAAGGCACAGCTGTCTGAATGAGTGTAGAACCTCAGTATCTGGAATCTGAGACCAAAGCTCTAGTCACTGTAACAATGTTCTTTTTCTTTTCTTTTCTTTTCTCTTCTTTTCTTTTCTTCTCTTTTCTGTTCTTTTCTTTGTATTGTTAAGACAGGGGCAGAATATTAAAATAATGATATGAATAAAATAAATTCATATAATGAAAATATGAATATATTTAACTGAAGATTATTTTTCAAATTCTAAATAACATTTTCAGAAAACACGAAATCCACATAAGATTAAAGACTAATAAAGGGACCGTGTCATTAAATTGTTCTATTTAGCTCTTTCATATTTTATTTGCTTGTTTTAGTATAACTTTAATCTTTTTTTCACCTTAAAATTTAATTTTGAAACCTCCTGCACTTAACAGCCATTGGGAACTGTTTAAAAGTGCCTAGGACTTAAAGTGAGCTCCTGCAATATATTTTTTTGAAGAAATGACATTTATTTAAGAAAATTGTATACAAAGTCTAGTAAATATACATATATATATATATATATATATATATATTTGTTGAATAGAGGAATAAATATGATAAAGGAAACAAGCCACAACAGAATTCTGCTAATTAATGAGACCTGAGTATGACTAAACATGCATTTTAATATTTTTATTTATATTAATAAAAATATAATTGATCTGAGCTGTAGTTATAGATGTTTGTCAGTGTCCAATGTGGGTTTGGGGAACTAAACTCTGGTCCTCTGAATGAGCGGCAAACATTTTAACCACAAATCAAAGCTGTATGTCACATAATTTTAAATTTGAGGGCATTATGGAGATCATAATGAGAATCTGTGCCAGTCACTCATAAGTATCTGATAGTAGTTTTGTTTTAATTTCATTAGGAGTTTTTCTATCTTTAGTGATTTTGTCTGAATTGGAAAACTGATACTGTCACCGTTTGTTCTATTTATTTAATAATCTATTCCCAACTGTTCTTTTTAACAAACTTGATGTCTGCTAGGTTTATAAGTTGGATCAGTTTCAGAATGACTAAGTACATGGTTATGAGCAATCAAATCTGACCAGAAATACAAATTGTCACATTATTAAATTAGGTATGAACAAATTAACTATTTTATTTATTTTAATATTTGTACTCACTACATATAAATATTACTTATAATAATTTTATCTTCTTTTTTTCTTCCATTTTTATTAAATTGAGTATTCTTATTTACATTTCAAATGTTATTCCCTTTCCCCAGTTTCCTGTCCAAGAACCCCCCATCCCCTCCCCATCCCCTTCTATATGGGTGTTCCCCTCCACATCCACTCCCCATTACCCTCAAAATCTCCTACACTGAGTGTAGAAAACATGATCTGTACATGTCTTTATCATACAATCTATGACAAAAACAAAATAAAAATCTTAATAGTCAACAAATTATAAAATCATAAAATATGCCCCTTATGAGTCTGTTGTTTACTGTCTCAAACTTCATGGAGCCGTGTGATTCATTTAAAAACAAGCTCTAAAAGGTTTAAGAATTTATCACAGTCCTAGTTTTTATAAAAGCTCAGCATTTAAACAGTAAAAGAATAGAGTCAAAAAGTAAATTTTCTTAAGAGTTTCCAAACATAAGTGAGACAGTATTTCAGTGTATCTGCCGAGATACCTTTCCTCTTTATCTTATAATATATAAGTTAAAATGATAGAAAAATCACTGAGTTGCAATGAAGTTCAATGTAAAAGAAACCAAAGTCAAATGCTAAGGGCAGAGACACAACAAGTGATTCGGAAAGATTCTTAGCTATTTTCAGTAGTGTACGGCTTTAAAATGAAGACCATCTATAGCCAAAGACTATAGAAGTCTCATGAATTGCTACTGTGTACCTTTAATCACCTTGCCAACTAATTTTATTTCTCTTTATAAGTAGAGGAGTACGGATTTGAAAGTGAAGTTTCTTGCAAGCAATACTGCTTCAAAAATAAAAAGAAAATAAGTTAAGTTGATAAACAAAATCCGCTCGAAATGAAATAACCAACTTTTTTAACTAAATTTCTTAGAATTTATAAACCTCTGTGTGCCTTCACACAAAAGAGAACCTGAAGAGACCATATCCAGTGGACAGGCATGGCCTCCAGTTGAGTGATGGGGCTACCCACGCACCTCGAATATACTATTAATCCAGAATTTCTCCTGTCAAAAGGAAACGCAAGGACAAAGAGTGGAGCAGAGACTGAAGGAAAGGCCATCCAGAGACTGCCCCACCTAGGAATCCATCTCACCTGCTGACACCAACCCAGATCTTATTGCTGATGCCAAGAAGTTCTTACTGACAGGAGCCGGTATAGCTGTCCCCTGAGAGGCTCGGCCAGAGCCTGACCAATACACATGTGGATGTACATAGCCAAACATTGAACTGAGCACAGGGACACCAATGGGGAAGTTAGAGAAAGGACTGTAGGAGTTGAAGGGGTACATACCCATGGCTCCAGCTGGATACATAGCAGAGGATTGTCTTATCTGGCATCACTAGGAGGCGGCGCCTTGGTCCTATGGATGCCTGATGACCCAGGATAGGGGACACTAGAGGGGACTCTAGGCTGCTGAGGTGGGTGGATGGGTAAGGGAGAACCTTCATAGAGTCACAGGGAGAGGAAGGGAAACTGGAAGGGGGATAGCATTTGAAATGTAAATAAAAAAAAAAGTGTGTCTACAGCCCTTAATCCCACTACATTCTCATGATGGTGAGGTTAATGTAGAAAGTATGAAAGAATAATTTCAAGCCCTCTCTGAAGAGTATCAACCTATAAACTTTATTATACTTATGAGTTTGAATATAAAATTAACCTGAGTCCTGTATGTGTGCCTACATTAAATTGAAGGTATTCAAATTTATTTTACTTTGTTTCTTATACAATATTACTCCGCCAAATATTTTCTGAATACTGTCTAATCAAATGCTGATGATCATGGCAATATCTCAGTGTCTGCCTCTGATACAAAGTACACGTCAGGGTTTGTGGAAGGTTATGAGTCTGACAAGTTAGTTTCTACACTTAACTCCATCTCAGGACTTGTTTTGATGGAATAGGGCTTGCCTTCTATCACTGGATCATCTATATAACTTTCTAGCCTCTTGAACTTCTTGTGTGTCTCAACTACAGGGAAATACCATAGACCAGAATGAAAAATCGAGGTAAATATTCATTTATCCTAAACATCCCTGTGTATATTTTTGGTATTTCACTTATTTACCTCATAACTGGAATCTCTTTATAAGTTCATAGAATTTGTTTGCTTTTATTACCATTATTTTACTTCTACAAGTGAATGTTAAAATTTTTAATATTTTATACAATAATTATCATAGCATTAATAAAAATGAAAATATGAACTGATGCCATTGGGATGTGTGTCATTTGCATTCTATTCATGTCCATATGTATATGTCCTTGGAGGTGTGATGTATCTGGCCTATAATAAGCTTTACCACAATGCAAAGGAATGTCTCAAGATTTTTTCCTCGTTAAATAGTTATTAAAGTATTATTTGAGTAAATTGACTTTTTCTCCTTTTTAGCAAGATCTAGACTTAAATTCACTAGTTTGAGGCCTAATCAATACTCCACTAACTGCTCCATTAATCCTCCCCCATTGCTTTTCTCACTCATCCTTCCAGAAAGCAGTTCATTGTTGTTAACTCACAGCAGATAATTGATTTTCCAAGGTAATAACTTCAGAGGCTTATCACAGATTTCTTCCTTTCCTTCAACTGCAGGATCCAATCAAGTTTTGACACATAACTCTCATTTCTGACTATCTAAAACAGGTCATTTAGCCGTTCACACTAATGGAAAAGAAGCAAGACTAAAAGATAAAATGAAGAGATAGAGGCAGGAAAAATGATGAAAAGGGTCTCAGTTCTACATTCTCAAGGTAGAATAATTAAAAAAAATGATGAAAAGATGGAATTTTGAATTAATTCAGATTCCTGAACTGAGACATTCTTCAGGGAAATTGAATGAGCTCCCTTGTACTTAGTAATATGAACAGGAAAATGCACAGAAATACCAAATGTACACACAATTTAGACAAAGAAAAGTGGATAAACCAAAGCTCCTGGTAACTGCTGAAAGATTCAGTATTTGCATTACCTCACTAATACTGAGAGAAAAACATTTCCTTTAGTTCTGACATGGCACTCCCATGCCCGACATACTGATTAATTTCTACTGGGATTCTTGTACGTTACAACAACGATGTGCTGTTGATTGGCTTCTTTTCTTGATGGCTAATGGTAATTTTCAAATTAAGTAATGTTGGAGGTGGATTCATTTCCATAAATACTTTTTTTTCAGGCAAAAAGTAAACCATTACCACATCTTGTGTTGGCGACAGCTACAGCATATACACCCTCAAGTTCCCACTTCTCATTTTTAAAATGTATTCTACAATAAACAAAAGAGAACAAGTATGCTGAAAGGGTGTGGAATGTTTGGTTAAGATAATTTGCCTGTTTCACTTTCCTACAGATGCAATACAGAGACATGAATAGTAAAACATGTCTGTTTAGAAGCATACAAAATCCAGAATTAAACCTCAATATTTTCTCATGGCATCTATCACATTCCATTCCGTACTTAGCTTAGATTTTTGTCTATGATAAGCAGACATTCTCAGTACCAGTAACACCTGTCTGGTCAATCAAAGTGGCCCAGAAGAGGACATACAGATTAAGACACTGCTAAAGGAATACTCAAGAGAGGGGTGAGGAGTTTAAGAAGATTGGATGTACATGGTTTGTTTTCTCTGTGTTGTTGCTCTCCACAGTCCATTCAATTTTAGTCCACCACAAAAATTTCTTGCAAATTTAGTGAAGTTTTCAAGCAATTATTGCTAGTTCCAACACACCTCTAAATCTACTCTCATGCATTGTTGGTGTTCTTTAAAGGAAAAATATTACTTAAGTTTTGTAATGAATTTTGAACATCTTTGCCCAATAATACGATTCTCTGTAGACCTTTCAAGAATTCTCATTACATATATACACATAAGAACATGCAAATGTATACTTATCACTTTAACTGATTTCTTTAGCACTGTGACTGAAACAGTAAGTTCTGAGATCATCATGCATATATTCTCAAACTAAGCAAATGATAATTCTTTTCTTTTTAGTCACTGTGGTTTGATTCTTTTTTTAACATTTTTTATTAGATATATTTCTTTACTTACATTTCAAACGTTATTCCCCTTCCCTGTTTCCTGTCCATAAGCCCCCATTCCCTCCCCTCCTCTTTGCCCATATAGGTATACTCCTATACATCCCCCTGATTGCCTCCCCATGTTTCCCTGCACTGGGGGTCCAATCTTGGCAGGACCAAGGGCTTCCCCTTCCACTGCTGCCCCAACAAAGATATTCTCTGCTACACATGCAGTTGGAGCCCTGGGTCAGTCATGTATAGTCTTTCAGTAGTGGTTTAGTCCCTGGAAGCTCTGGTTGGTTGGCATTGTTGTTCTTATGGGTGGCAAGCTCCTTCAGCTCTTTCAACACTTCCTCTAATTCTCTCCAAGGGCGTCCTATTCTCAGTTCAGTGGTTTGCTCCTAACATTAACCTCTGTATTGGACATGCTCTGAATGTGTTTTTCTGGAGCGATCTATATCTGGTCCCTTTCAGCATGCATTTTCTAGCTTCATCAATCTTATCTAGTTTTGGTGGGTGTATCATCCAACACTCTCAAGATTTGAATGGGCTTGCTTAATAGTGGCTTTCGATATTTTAAGGGACTGTGGATTCTTTGGGAGGTGAGACCTGGAAATCTTTCAGAGGTCAATATTCATGAGTATTTGGAGGTCATGCTTTGACCATATTCAACTTCTGTCTGTGTCCTGTTCTGCTGTCATGATCAACTATGACCTCACTCTCTTTTCTAAAGATAATAATTCACTTGCCCATGACGCCTGCCTTGAAAGCGTGCAACCCACAAAGCATGTGTATAAATGTACTTCCTTGGTCACAGTGACACGAAAGTAATTAGCATTCCAGTCCTTCATCAAGTTATCAACAAAGTACTCAAGATGTGTCTGCCCTTTGTGTTTTATGCTCAATATGCAAATAGTAAATGAATTATTAATAGCATGTACATTTCTAATAATCTTTCTATTTTGACTGTATTATTAGAAATAATGTTATAGCATTACATTTCTTAAATGTAGAGTAGATTAATGATTGTATTCATTTTCAACCATAGTTTACTAATATTGATAAGAATATAATAAGTACTATGAAAGTTTGATAAATTTTGAAATATATCTACTCCATTATAAATGTCTTTTCAGAAGTTTAGTTCTTACTAAGCTCATCCTGAGCTCTTTCTGAACTCTGGTATACTGGTTAAACTCAGTTATTATGGCTCTAAGTCCTCTCCAATGTGAAAACTCAGTGAGACCTCCTCTATTCTAACCTTATTGCTCTGCGTGGCTATACTGCCTCTGAATTCCACAAATGGAAAAGCATTGACTTCATGGACCCGAACTCAACTAAACTGCTGTGCATTCAACTGAACTCAAAGGAATTGACTCCCAACTACCTGACTCTCTCCCTGTGCTGCTCTTAAATAAACTCTCTTTCCTATGCTGCTGTCATGTGGGGCATATCCTATCTCTGACTCATTCTGACAAATCTTTTTCTCATTCATAGCTTTGTCCCTCAGTTAGACATCAATTTTAAACATGGCTGCTTCCTTCTACAAACTAACTTTACCTTGAAGGTATATACTAAGGCTCTGTCTGTATTACCAACAAAGGGAATAAAGATGTCTGCCTTCCAACAAGATCACACAGACCCAGGTCTTTAGAGTGATCCCTTGGCAGAGCAGCCATATTGCTGGACTAAAATCCCTTTAACCTTAGAAATTATATTTCATTAAAAAATACTGCTGTTTCATGTATGTCTTCATCTTTAGGATAAGGACAGAGTTTGTACAGAGACTGTAACTATTGGTAACTTTGGCTATGAAGTGACAGGAACATAAAGGTCAGATGTATACCTATGTACATTTTAGCACATGCTTATGTTTTCCTGGCATCATAAATACAAAGAAAAATGAGAGATGGTTTATTATTCAAGTAAAAAGATCAGTTATATATTATTATATAATAAGGTATATACAGAAAAACATATTTTATTGTTGGAGTGACCATTAAATACACAGAATTCCATTATTCTAAAAACTAAGCCAGGAAAATTCTGTGTCCCAGAACAGGTCATACTATATACACTCTCAAAAAAGCAAACCTAAATATTTCTCTTCATGGGCTTTGGTTGATAGTCTACCATTGGTAGACTGACTTTTTTTCAATGACTCTGTGTGAAGGTTATGATTAGACCAACTAACTGACATGCATCCTCAACTCTTAAGCTTTGTAAATAAAGCAGGTTCGAATTGTGCTTATTCTGAAGAAGAGTTGGTCACTAAATGTATCCAAAATTATTTCCATAATTAAATTTGATCAAATTCTTTTCCTTTTATATGTAAGAGAAAAATCCTCTAACGTCATAAAACAAAAAGAAAGAAAACAGCTTGAAAATGCTATAGAGTTGGAATTTTCATTTAGATTCTCATCTATATGTTTCCTTTAGTTCTGTCTGGAACCTCAAAGGTCATTGGGTGATTACTTCCCTCTTTCTATGAAATTATTTTGCACATTTGCCATGAAAACCCAGCTGAGAAATAGATGTTAAAATGAGAATCTGTTGATTTTCTCCTCAGTAAACCTGGATTTCAAATATCACAGTTTGCAGAGAAATCTATCCTGCCTGTGACAGGACTGGCCTGGGTATAGCATTCATCACATTTTTCGTTAAAACTTCTCTCCGGGCTGCGGCCTTTTTTTCTTCCATTGTGACAATACTGATGTTACTAGGATCTATGGGAAATTGGTTCAGTAAATCAGGAAACACTGACTGTTTTAAACAAAGATCAAATTTGGAGTTCTTTTAGTCTTTTTCCTTCCTTAGGCCAAAATGTGTAAATCATAGTTAAGAAAAAAGAATAAAGCTGATTTCTTACTTCATTTTTGGTACCTTTAAACCTCCTGTCTCCTTTTATGGACTGCTGTGTAAGTGAAACCTGGAAAAGTTTCTACTATGTATTGTCATGGACTGTACCAGCAAATGAATATTGGTCAAGGCTCTCTCATTTGTCTATTTCATTTAGAGTTTTGTGGCTATTATATATGGAAATCACTTACACAAATGCAGAGAGTGAGCATTGGTATTGCTTGTCTTTGGCAAACTGGAGAGTTCAGTGAGATAATGACACAGTGTCAGTGATGGGGGTCAAGATAAGCAGATTTTTGTGTTCAGGTTTCTGTTCAACAGAAGACTAGAGTTTTCTGCTGAGGGAGAGTAGGAAAGTGAAAGTGAATTATTCCTCTCCAAGCCTTTCAATCTATTAAATTTTTCTGCAGAGTGCACACAACTCCATCTTCATCAAAACTTATATCTCTAATCACAGGTCTATAACCACTGTTCTGATTGTTTAGACAGGACCCTAAAGTTTGGCAGTTACTCAAAATTTCTATGGTCTTTGCTTTCAAAAGCATCTGTGCAGCATTTAAGAGTACTTACAAAATGATCTTGCCCAGTCATGGATAAATCAGATATGCAGTTTCTAATGATTCTTATGTTATTTGTGACAACTGGACCATTGATAGGCATATGGCATAACAATGAAACCAGGCACACTGATAACAAAGCAAAATTGCATTGCAGGGGATTTTGATTATTTATTTTCATTAATTGTCTTGACCAAGAATTCTATACACACATATATATTGATCAACTCATCTTCATTTCCAACATTCAAGTCCTGAAGATTAGAATCCATATCCTACCTCTAAATTCCATGGGTATCCCCTATTCTAGTTTCCTTCTCTCTTTATATCTACCTAATGATATCAGTATATGCATGATTGTAAGACCATATTGTCAAGCATGGATTCAGGGGCCACATCCCTCAACAGAACTGACACTCTCTAACCTAGTACATGTGAATTGCCTATGTCTTCTCAGCAAAGTGGGATATCTGTATTTTTATGAACTTGACATCTATGGTTTCATATTTGTTATTCAAATTTAAATGGCTAAAATTGATTCTGTCATAATATCTCTGCTCTTCTTAAGTAACATTACAACATCCTTATTTCACAGTTACATCACGTCATAAAATCAAATATACTTCATTTTTACTTCTATTTATTCACTAAATAATCTGGACCACATGTTCTTCCACTAATAGGAACACGTTTATGGGAAATTCATTAACTTCCTTAGGCTCTCATTTAACTAGAGGGTCATCTGATAATCTTGCTACATCTTTCTCTTATATTGAAACCAAATGCGTTACTTAGAGGTTTACTGCTTTTATTTTGCACTGGCTTTTATCCAATCTCTTTCTTCTAACAACTCTCACCATCCTGTGTTTTCTAGAACTCTTGATTTTTTGCAGAAATCATTAAATTATATTTTGAGACATGCCTTAAGGAATTTTGGAAAGAGTTTAGATCATTAAACACAAAGTGCTATTGTGTGATATTTATGAACACTTTTGTACTGATATCACATGTGATGTCTTTAACTCATGTTTTTTATTTTATTAAACTTAGTGAGATGGACCACAGCCTTCGGACACAAATCTGCCTGCAGAGAGCTGTTCTGCCAGGAGCACTCTCACTTTTAAACCCACAGACAATAAATGGGACCCCACTTTTTCTCCAATGACTCTCCAAGGGAGACCTACCAGTAGTACACAGGGCTCTGGAGCCTCAGGGCAGCCTGGGACAGGACCCTTCCGGTCTCCATTTGTGCCCAGAGCTGGGGCAGTCCCACAGCTTTTAGACCAAAAACCTGCCTACAGAGAGCTGGTCTTCCAGGAGTACTCTCAATCCAAACTCATTGGCTCATAGGTAGACAGGGAGAACAAGCTCCAGTCAGAGACAGCAAGACCAAGCAACATCAGATATAGCCAGATGGTGAGAGGCAAGTACAAGAACCCAAGCAATAGAAACCACGACCACTTGGCATCATCAAATCCAAGTTCTCTCTTACTACAGCAAATACTGGATATCCCAACACACATGAAAAGCAAGATTTCGATTTAAAAGTCACATCTCATGATGATAATAAAGGACTTTAAGAAGGACATAAATAATTCCTTTTAAAATATGCAGGAGACCACAGGTAAAGAAATAGAAGCCCTTAAAGAGGAAATACAAAAATACCTTAAAGAATTTCAGAAAAACACAAGTCAATAGGTGAAGGAATTGAACAAAACCATCCAGGATCTAAAAATGGAAATAGAAACAATATGTAAGTCACAAAGGGAGATCTTGGAGATAGGAAATATAGGAAAAAGATCAGGAGTCATAGGCATAAGCATCACTCACCTAGGAAAGAGATCATTAACAGAATACAAGAGATGAAGAGAAAATCTCAAGAGCAGAAGATAGCATAGTCAAAGAAAATGCATGAAGCAAAAGGCTCCTAACCCAAAACATCCAGGACATTCAGGACAAAATGAGAAGAGCAAACCTAAGAATAATAGATGTAGAAGAGCATGAAGATTCCCAACTTAAAGGGCCAGGAAATATCTCCAACAAAATTATAGAAGAAAACTTCCCTAACCTAAAGGAAAAGATGCCCATAAACATACAAGAAGCCTACAGAACTCCAAACAGATTGGACCAGAAGAGAAATTCCTCCCGTCACATAATAGTCACAACACCAAATATACAAAACAAAGAAAGTTTTAAAAACAGTAAGGGAAAAAGGTCAAGTACCATATAAAAACAGACCTATCAGAATTACACCAGACTTCTCAACAGAGACTATGAAAGCCAGAAGAGCCTGGTCAGAGGTCATACAAACCTAAGAGAACACAAACGCCAATCCAGGCTAATATATCCAGCAAAACTCTCAATTATGATAGATGAGAATCAAGATAGTCCATGACAAAAGCAAATTTACACAATATGTTTCTACAAATCCAACACATAAAAGGATAAAAGATGGAACACTCCAGTACAAGAAGGAAAAATACGCCCTAGAAAATTCAAGAAAACTAAATTCTTGCAACAAACACAAAGATGATAGCCACACAAACGTAACAGAATATCTAAGAACAAAAATAACAGGAATCAGTCACTATTCCTTAATACCTCTTAATATCAATGGACTCATTTACCCAATAAAAAAACAGAATAACAGACTGGGTATGTAAAACAGGACCCAGCAGTTTGTTGCATACAGGAAACATACCTCAGAGACAAAGACAGACTGGAACTAAGAGTAAAAGGCTGGGAAGAAAATTTCCAAACAAATGGTCTCAAGAAACATGCTGGGGTAGCCATTATAATGTCAAATAAAATCAACATTCGACCAAATTTATCAAAACAGATGAAGAAGGGCACTTCATACTCATCAAAGGAAAATTTTAAAAGATGAACTCTCAATTCTGAACATCTATGCTCCACATGCAAGGACACCCACATACATAGAAGAACCTTTACTAAAGCTCAAAGCATATATTTCGCCACACACAATAATAGTGGAATACTTCAACCTACCTATCATCAATGGACAGGTTTCCACTGACACAGTAAAACTAACAGAAGTTTTGAGCCAAATGGATTTAACAGACATTTAAAGAACATTTCATCCTAAAACAAAAGAAGACACCTTGTTCTCAGTACCTCATGGTACCTTCTCAAAAAGTGACCAAATAATTGTTCACAAAACAGACCTCAATAAATACAGGAAGATTAAAATAATCCCACACATGCATTCAGATCATCATGAACTAATGCTGGTCTTCAGTAACCATAAAAATGAAAGAAAGCCCACAAACACCTAGGAGCCAAACAATGCTCTACTCAATAACAACTTGGTTAAGGAAAAAATAAAGCAAGAGATTAAGGACATTTTAGAATTTAATGGAAATGAAGGCACAACATACCCAAACTTATGGGACACAATGAAAGCAGTACAAAGAGGAAAACTCATACACCTGAGTGCCTCTAAAAAGAAAGTACAGAGAGAATACAACTAACATATTGACAGCACATCTGAAAGACCTAGAACAAAAAAAAAAAAAAAGAAAAAAAAAAGCAAATACACCCAACAGAACTGAAATAAACCAAGAAGAAACATAAAGAACTATACAAAGAATCAACAAAATCAGAAGCTGGACCTTGGAGAAAATAAAAAAGATAGAAAAATCCTTAGAGAGAATAACCAGAGGGTGCAGAGACAGTACCCAAATTAACAAATCAAAAAAGAAAAAGGAGACATAACAACAGAAACTGAGGAAATCAAAAAAGTATGATATCTTACTTTAAAGACTATAATCAACACAACTGGAAAATCTAAATGAAATGGGTGATTTTCTTGTTAGATATCAGGTATCAAAGTTAAATCACAATCAGATAAACCATCTAAACAGCCCCAAACCCCTACAGAAATAAAAGCAAAATAAAACCAGTCATTGAAAGTCTTCCAATCAAAAAAAAAAAGAAATGAAAAAGAAGAAAAAGCCTAGGACAAGATAGGTTAATGCAGAATTCTATGCGACCTTCAAAGAAGAGGTAACACCAATACTCTTCTAACTATTCTGCAAAATAGGAAGAGAAGGCACACTACTCAAATTGTTCTTTGAAGCTTCATTTATGCTCACACATAAAACATTCAAAGAATCTACAAGGAAAGAGAACTTCAGACACAATTTCTCTTACTAATATTGATGCAAAAATATTCAATAACATTCTTAGAAAATTAATCCAAGAGCTTATCTTAATGATCATTCACCACAATCGAGTAGGCTTCATTACAGTTCTGTAAGGATAGTTTAATATATGGAAATCCATCAACATAATCTATTATATAAATCAACTCAAGGAAAAAAGCACATGAACATTTCATCAACACCCCATCATGATAAAAGTCTTGGAGAAACATATTAAAGAGAGAAACTTGAAGCAATCCCACAAAAATCAGGGAGTAAACAAGGCTGACCACTCTCTCCTACTTACTCAACATAGTACTTGAAGTCCTACCCAGAACAATTAGACACCACAAAGTGGTCAGATGGATACAAGTTGGAAAGAAAGACATCAAAATAGCACTATTTGCAGATGAGAAGAGAGTTTACTTAAGTGACCCCCCAAATTCCACCAGGGAACTCCTACAGCTAATAAACAACTTCAGAAAAGTTGCTGGGCATAAAATAATTAAAAGAAATTAGTAGCCTTCCTCTACTCAAAGAATGAACATGCTGAGAAAGAAATTAGGGAAATGGCACAATATCCACAAATAATATAATATACCTCAGTGTGATTCTAACCAAGTAAGTAAAGATCTGTATGACAATAACTTAAAGTCTCTCAAGAAAGAAATTGAAGATTTCAAAAGATGGAAAGAACTACCATATTCATGGATTGGCAGAATTAATATAGTAAAAATGGCCATTTTCCCAAAAGCAATCTACAGATTTAATGCAATCCCTATCAAAATCCCAATTCAATCCATCATAGAATTAGAAAGATCAATTTGCAAATTCATTTGGAAAAGCAAAAATCCCAGGATAGTGAAATCTACTCTCAACAATAAAAAAAATTCTGGCGGAATCAACTTCCCTGATCTCAAGCAGCATTACAGAGCAATAGTAACAAGAACTGCATGGTACAGGTACAGAAACAGGCAGGTAAATCAGTGGAATAGAATTGAAGACCCAGAAATGAACCCACACACCTATGGTTACTTGATATTTGACAAAGAAGCTAAACCTATTCAATTTAATAAAAACAGCATTTTCAAAAAATAGTGCTTGTTCAACTGGTGTAGAAGAGTGTAATTGACCCATTATTATCTCCTTGTACAAAGTCCAAGTCCAAGTGGATCAAGACCTCCACATAAAACCTGATACACTGAAATTAGTAGAAGAGAAAAGGGGGAGAGACCTGAACACACACATAGGCACAGGGGAAATTTTCCTGAACAGAACAACAATGGCTTATGCTCTAAGATCAAGAATCAGCAAATGTGACCTGATTAAATTGCAAAGCTTTTTAAGGTAATAGACATTGTCAATAGGACAAAACAGAAACCAACAGATTGTGAAAAGGTCTTTACCAATCCTACATTCAATAGAGGGCTAATATCTAATATATAAAAACGTTCTTGAAGTTAGAGTCCAGAGAATCAAATAATCCAATTTTAAAATGGGATACAGACCTAAACAAATAATTCTCAACTGAGGAATACCAAATGGCTGAGAAGCACCTAAAGAAATGTTCAACATCCTTAGTTGTCAGGGAAATGCAAATCAAAACAACCTTAAGATTCCACATCACACCAGTCATAATGGCTAAGATCACAAACTCAGGTGACAGTAGATGCTGGCAAAGATGTGGAGAAAAAGGAACACTCCCCCATTGTTGTTGGGAAGGCAAGCTGGTTCAACCACTCTGTAAATCAATCTGGTTGTTCCTCAGAAAATCGGTCATAGTACTACTTGAGGACCCAGCTATGCCACTCCTGGACTTATACCCAAAAGATGCCCCAAAATATAAAAAGGACACATGCTCCACTATTTTCATAGCATCCTCATTTATAATAGCCAGAACATTGAGAGAACTCAGATTTCCTTCAACAGAGGAATGGATACAGAAAATGTTGTACGTTTATATAATGTAGTACTAGTGAGCTATCCAAAGCAATGATTACATGAAATTCTTAGGCAAATGGATGGAACTAGAAAATTTCATCCGGAGTGAGGTGACCCAATCATACGAAAAGAAAAAACCACACATGGTATGCACTCACTGATAAATGGCAATTAGTGAAATGTTCGGACTACCTAAGAAAAATTCACGGATCATATGAAGCCCAAGAAAAAGGAAGACAGAAATGTGGATGCTTCATTCCTTCTTAGAAGGGACAACAAAATACTCACTGGAGGAAATACTGGGACAAAGAGTGGAGTATGTACTGAAGAAAATGTCATCCAGAGACTGCCCCACCTGGGATCCCATATGCAACCACCAAACACATCACTATCTGATTCCAAGAAGTGCTTGCTGACAGGAGCCAGATATGGGTGTCTTCTGAGAGGCTCTGCCAAAGCCCTACTGATACAGATGCGGATGGTTGCAGCTAATCATTGGATTGAACAAGTGAACTATGATAGAGGAATTAGAGAAAGGACTGAAGAAGCTGCAGGGCTTTGCAACACCATAGGAAAAACCAACAATTTCAACCAATCAGACTCCACTAGAGCTCCCAGGAACCAAACCACCAGCCAATCAATACACATGGAGGGACCCATTGCTCCATCCACATACATAGCAGAGGATGGCATTGTATAGCAGCAATAGGAGGCAAATCCCTTGGTCCTGTGAAGGCTCATTTTCCCAGTGTAGTGTAATGCCAGGGTGTTGAGGTTGGAGTGGGTGTTTGGGAGTGGGCACATCCTCATAGAAGCAGGAGGAGGGGGAAAGGAGATAACATTTGAATTGTAAATATAAAAAATATCAAAGAAAAAGAAAAATTTTAAAAAAAGTAGTGAAATGTTCATTTCATAAGTAGGAAGTTCAGAATCAACATTTAAAGGACACATATAAAGAAGCTCTATATAAACCTGAAGATTTTTATTCTTTCTAGAGTAGTATATGCAAAAGCATCACTCTAAACAGTCTATAGATACAACAGAAGTTGCCGGTGAAAGTGATGCAAATATAATACACAATTTTAAATAGTCACCTTTCCCACGTACATAACTTGATTTTATGCTATTTTATTCTCGATATGTTCATATCTTTCAAAATTGACTTTATAGTGAAAACTTTAAATGATTTAGCTCCAGGGATCTGACATCTGGCCTCCAGTGGCACCTAGAGTGAAATGAACAAGTCTCAGACCCCTTCCCACTCAAACACACACACACACACACACACACACACACACACACATCAAATACACATATATCACACCACACACAGAACCTTCATACACAGATACTCCACATGCACAAACACAAAAAACCAAATACTCCCACACTTAAACCCACAACACACACTCACACAACACACACATATTTTTAAATTTTTCGAAATTTATTCACTTTACATCCTGTTCACAACTCCCCTCTCTTCTCCTCCTAGTCCCAGCCTCAAACACTATGTTACACACCAGAATTGGTCAGTCAGATCAGTATAAGTGTTTTAAGTATGACTTCGGATTTGTAGGTATTAGCTTCACTGATAATATGAACAGCATAAAAATTCATTTGAAGAATGGACACACACTGTATCTAACCATGGTGAGAAAAGCATGCTTACTTTCTAAGGGCCCAATTGAGGAAAAAGCAATAGGTGGTAATTAAATGATCTTCAGAACAGAAAATTTGGGACAGACATTTTGGCAGTTCATTAGAAAAGTTACCTTCCTTGGTCTTGCCAAGATTGGACCACCAGCATAGGGGAATGTCAGAGGAAGGGAGGAAAGAAGGTTGATGTGGAGGGTCCCCTTATAGAAGATGGGGATGGGGAAGGGATAGGGGACTTATGTCTGGGAAACCTGAAAAGGGAATAACATTTGAAATGTTATATCAAATAAATCCTCCCAACTCTTAAAAGTTTCACATTAAAACTCTAAGTTTATAATTTTTTCTTTCATTGAAAAGAGATATTGTTCATGCAGTACACCCTGACATGTTTTCCTATTTCCAAACCCCTCAAAGATTTTCCATACCTTCCCTCCATCTGATTTCTGAGAACCTTTGACCTTTCATCTATTCCTAATATGAAAGGATGTGCCTAATCATATTGCAACTTGATATGCCAGTTTTGCTTGCTATCCCTGAAAGATCTGACTTTGTATGAAGGGAATTGGAGGAACAGTGGTTTGGGAGGTGGGAGAAATAAGGCATGAGGGATTGGCAGTAGTGCAAGGTGAAGTGAAGGAGGGGAAACTGTGGTCTGGATGTAATATATGAGGGAATAAATTAATTAAAATTTGTATTTCTTGTTTTAGAAAATAATAATAATAATAATAATAATAATAATAAAGAAGAAAAAGAAGAAGAAGAAGAAGAAGAAGAAGAAGAAGAAGAAGAAGAAGAAGAAGAAGAAGAAGAAGAAGAAGAAGAAGAAGAAGAAGAAGAAGAAGAAAAAGAGGAAGAAGGAGAAGGGGAAGGAGGAGGAGCAGAAGAGGAGGAGGAGAAATCAAGGAAATTAGAATAGAACAAGCAAACACACAAAAGAAATAGAGTCAATGTAAAAGCACACATGCCATTATTGCACATATGGACAGAGAAAACAGTGGCATCATCATAGGGCCAACACAAATCCATGCTAGGCAAGGTCTTTGCACAGAAAGAAAATGTGGATACAAGCCCCATTCCTCACAGAGCAGCTAGCTCCTGTTTATAACCACTTGCAAATTAAAATTTCCACTAAAATGTTTAATATCACAAAATAAAATGTTACCATAGCACAGGTTTGAATGGTTTAACTTTGAAATCTTTGTCTTTATCTAGTATATGCCTATACATACTTATGTATTAGTAGGTATAATTTATTTCAAAATTTTCAAGTGAATTAAGAATGATATTAATACCCACCATGTTTCTTTTGTGGGAATAATAGTATTGTTTCATATTATTGCATAGTAAGAAATTATATTTTAGGCCAGCATCTGATAACTATTTAGGCATTTTGATTTTGAAGTCTACTCTTACGTGGCGTTTGAAATCAAGTTTCACTTTAGCAGTTGAACCTCTGGAATTAAATTGTGCTAAATATGCATGTGTTTGTATTTGGAGAAATATCCTTTTGAACATGATATTTTTGAGTTGGCATTGTTTTTAATCTACATATTGACTATGTCATCTATCTATCTTTCTGTCTATATATCTCTCCTTTCATACAGTGCATCTAAACTTCAGTTTCTCTTTCCTCTCCTACCAGTCCCTTCCTCCCATCTACCCCTCCCCCTTTCTACAGATTGACTCCCCTATTTTTCTTCAGAAAAGAATAGATCTCCCAGGAATGTCAACTGAACCACGATAGGACTATGCTTTAGAATTCAGACACCTCTACCTGTCTGATCTTAAATTTAGATGAATGATAGATGTTTTTCTGAATATGTGGTTCTCCTAGAAAATTTTATTTTCCCAGGAAGAGTGAACAGTCTAATACCTGTTAGGGTTTTAAAGTTTGTAACTATTTTAAATTAATTCTTGTAGTTTATTAGATGCACACAATATGTTTTCTGCATATTTACTCACTCTTTACCTCAGACTCCTTTCAGATCAACCACTCATCATTCTAGTCTCTCTCAATTTTATATCCTATAGTTTTTATAAACCTCACAGTTCAGTTTATGCATCCTATTCACTAATGGGAATGAAATCACTCATTGCAAGTTGCACATACTTAGAGTAAACAGATTCCTCCTCTCCCATCCCCTATCCTCCACGTTACTGGTTTTTCAAGCTAATGCTGGAGTGTTTGAGCCCCTTCTCCTTTCCTACTAGGATGTTCACTGGGTTGATGTTTTTCAAGTCTTTTTCAGGGAGCCTAAGTACCTTGAGTTCATGAACTCATCAGTTCATGATTTCTATCACACCAAGAAGACAGTTTTACTATGATCCTCCCAGACTTTTAGCATTTATAATTGTTGAACCTTATTTATGTTTTTCCCTAAAAGTTATGAAAGGACATGATAAATATGTGACATTTGTATACATGACATTGACAATTGCCTTGACTATTGTTTGTTCTTCTCTTGTAGTGAGGATCTTAAGTCCAATCACAGCGTGGTTGGACATCTCTTTGTCATCTGTGCAGCACTAGAGGCATGAGCACAAATTGCACCATTGCATACCAGTTATTATTGTAGCTCAGAGGGGTCATCTACGGTTAAGACTGTTAATGACTTTCCCTACAGCACTTTGATTATTACCTTTCGATGCTATGAAAATTATCTACCAAGTGGGATGCATTCTGACTTTAGTTTTCCATATCCTATGACCAATGTGACATCTTCAGGAATATAAAATTACCAGTGATTTT
This sequence comes from Rattus norvegicus, assembly GCF_021556685.1. NCBI lineage: Eukaryota > Metazoa > Chordata > Mammalia > Rodentia > Muridae > Rattus > Rattus norvegicus. The sequence continues at coordinate 29,085,469 of NC_141547.1, forward strand.
TACTGAGCAACCAAGATCAAGGCAATGAATTTTATTATATTACCACTCTCTTTAATATGCTTTGTCAACAACTAGAGAGAATGTATCCCATATCTGGCATTGGAATTTATATTTGACTATCTGTGGTTACAGAGACAAGTATTATCATCTGTGTAGGTAGCTTCAATTAGAACTGTGTATACAAACACACACACACACACACACAAACACACAGAGAAAGAGAAAGAGAGAGATAGAGAAAGAGAAGGAGAGAGAGAGAGAGAGAGAGAGAGAGAGAGAGAGAGAGAGAGAGAGAGAGAGAGAATGAGAGGGGGGTTATAATGCATTAGGTTACAAAAATATTTTTTCGAAAGTGCTTCAAGTTAGTCTTCCCTCTACCTTAACTCCGTCAATCCTCTCATCCTTCTTCTTAGAACTTCCTTCCTTATACTGGCTCTCATTTCTGTAATCCATATTCTACTGTTCTCTCTCTTTTAAGATCTTAAAGGAAAGAGATTTAAAGTTTTTCATCTAAATTCAACACCACTCTCCAATTTCTTTCAGTATGGAAACTAGGGTGGAATATGTATCACGGAGGAGAAACCACAGAGCTGATCAGACACATGTGGTAGGTAATTTCTTTTAGGATCATATTTTTGACAATTCCTTTAAGAAGCTTTAGGACACAGATCAACCATTCCTTCAGAGTTAAAAAGAGAGTTTCTCCTGACCTAATATAGAAAATTATCCTTGTAGCATTCTACCAGAATAACATGGTCATAATCCTATCACTGATAGATGAGAATAGGAACAACAAGCACAGGAAGGGAAAAGCCAAAGTGTATGGAACTGTAAAGAAGCAATTAATTTCAATTAACCACTCTATAAATTTAAGAGACAACCTTTAAGCCTAAGATTATTTGAGATTAAAACTTTAATTAGTTTCTATCCTTCATAATGATAGTATTTAAACTCTTAATCCTGGGATCTCAAAGTCAATTAGCAAATAAATCCTCACTTTTTTCTAAGGAAGTATCCACATATGAGTCCCCTCATTTACAGGAAGAACCATGGTTTTGTCAAGAATTGCAGCCCAGTCATACCCAGAAGATATAAAGAATCCATAACCATGCTTTTCTATTATCACAACTTTTAAATGATTATGAAAATAGTAAAATAATTTTAAATTTTAGACAACTGTAGATGACCCATTGAGTTTCAGTTCGAGCTTTGAAAATTCTATGAAGTGGGATCATTAGCAGTGTCCTTTACTAAAACTGAAAAGCATTTACTTAAAATTAAATATCATAAAGAAATCTTTTTCAAAGCACTACTCCTTATATTGAATGAGTTCATTTTTCACAGCTTAATGTTACCATCAAACTAACATATCAGTGAATCCTGAAATAGTATGTGCATTATGTTAAAGTATAGGATAGAATTTTAATATAATATCTTTTAATACATATTTGACACAAATATATAAATTTATATATCTATGGTAGCATATTTTTTTAACTTGATGTGATGATACAGATGGCAAGAGTTTTGAATTGTTGAAAGAGGATTTACTGGCCAAATGGAATGTCCATCAAAACTCTTATAGTTTCTGCTGAGCTCAAGACAACTAGAGGAGACAGAAGAAGCAACAACAAAAGAAAAGGCATACTAAGTACAGGCACTATTAAAGTTTCAGAAACTAAAAGTGCCCAAATGACGTAGCTACCACAGAGTGGACAAATAATGAATGGCACTGTTCTTATGTTCACACACAAAAAATTCATCTCTCACAGACTTTTCCTTGGGGCTGAAGGTATAGCTCAGTGTTAATCTGTTTGCCTAGCAGCAGAACACTTTATTCTATCCCAGGCATACACACATACACACAAACACAAACACACACACGCACACACACACACACAGACACAGACACATGCACATTTATACTCACAGACACATGCATACTTTGCATAAAAATACACACATATACAAACATACTCACACACATGCAAACATTCCCAAATTCACACTCACATGCACATTTATGCACACTTACACACATATTAAGACATACAGACACAAACTCAAATTCTCACACATACACACTCACACAGACTCACACACACACACACTCATTCACAAACACACCCACAACCGTAAAATAACAATTTATTATTGTGTCAAGACGAAGTATAAAACCTCTTATAAAATTGATAAACATAAATTATTCCCTGTTGATATTGCATTTTATTAGAGCAATCTCCTGTGTAATCAAAATATAAAGCTGAGGTTCTGCATTTATTTTAAATTTCTTTGAGTCATAATTATCCCACCCTACTTACAAAATCTAGAAAGTCTCTTACAGAATGTTAATTTAAAATGTACTTCAAAGTACCTTTTCAGTCAAAATAAAAATCCCAAAGAGTATAGGTGGTCTAGTATCAATAAGTATAATACCAGTTTTAAAAAAACATTTGGATAAAATAAATAAATAAATAGATAGATAAATAAATAAGTTTGCTGTTTAAAATATAGTTTTAAAATCTATGTTATAAACATAAAGAATAAAACAAAATTAGCACAGGTATCAGGTTTAAATCTAGTAAACATAATTTTTGGAAATGAAAAATTCAATGATGTGATGACTGAAACCCCAAAGTATAAGCTAACTTGCAGAAAAACACAGCATTCAGGCTTCTCAGAGATCATTAACTATTAGTGATTTTAACAATATGGTGGAACAGGTGCTTTCAAGGATTTCCCGTTACAAAATCTTCAAGTTGAACAGCTATCTACATACAAAGACAGAGCCATAATGGTTAAAATTTTTTTCTTTAAGAAATGAGATCTGGTTTAGTATACCTGAAAAAGAACAGAAATAAAAATAGAATAACACTTTCAAAAATATACATTAGCTGTGTGGACTTTGTCCTAAGGTTGAAGAGAGACTATGTGAAGTAAGTACATGTCTGAGCCAGCAGCCAGGACTTTGGTGACTCCTGTGAGCAATAGAAGAACTATATTGACCTTGACCCAAGAGTCTCCAGTTCCTACTTAATTCACAGTAGCTCAGCTAGAAAGCTGATCTAAGTGAATCTGAGAATCCATAGATGTATAATTAGAAAAAGTGTGGCTAAAGCAAAAGAGAGAAAAATTTCCAGTTAGATAACGAAACTAATACAGCTCAGAAATGGATGGAACTAACATCTCCCAAGAATGCTCCTCCAAGGGAAAGGAATTGTCCATTATTAATGGTACAAAATAAAGTCATTACTGCTAACAGACAAAATGTGTCATTCCCTAGGAAGACATAATTATTATGACATTTACTGAAACATACACTTTAAAACACATGAAATAACCCTTAATTGGTCTGACTCTCATCCCATCATTTTTAAAAGCTACCCTTTTAAAAACGATAGACTATATAAGTGAAGCAAACACATAAAATACCCCAAGAAAAAAATCAAATGCTAAGGAAATGGCCTAGTTGCTCTAGCACTTGATTGATAAACCTGAGCACACCAGTTCTGTGTTACTTAAAAAGAGTTGGTGAATCTGAATACCAGCTGTGACAACACAACAAGCATCCTCGGTGCTTGGTAACCAGACATTTTACCTTTTTAAGGGGGTTCTTATACAGTGAGAAAGACTCTGTCTCAAACAAAATATAGAAGTCATCTGAAGAATGAGACCTGAAGATTCCCTCTAATTTCCACACATGCATGCACTGCCATATAAACACACAGAGACCTATGTATATATTGTAGGTATACATCGACACATGTACTAATCTTGATCAATTAGTTACATACGTAATATGCATCCAGTCTTAGAATACTAGACTTCAGTTTCCTAAACTGAGTGCATTATAGCTTAGAGAATCAATCAACTACTTTCAGGAAAATTACAAAATTCAGAAGCATTTCTATGGCAAATCACTAATGTTTGAATTCATTTATGAGGAATTTCTATGAAAAACACATACATTTGAACATTGAGTTTGCCTTTGAAATACCAATATTCCAAAATAAATCCAAATTGAAATAAGAAATGGCAAAGAACTATAACCTAATACGAAATTTTAAACAGCTTTACAAGTTTATGCATTTTCAAACACCTATAACATGTCCATTTTTGTTGGCTTTCTCATCAGTGCCGGTCAAGTCTGATATCTTATGGTTTTTAGTGTGTGTGAGAGAGAGAGAAAGAGAAAGAGTGTGAGTATGTGAGTGTGTGTGTGTGTGTGTGTGTGTGTGTGTGTGTGTGCGCGCGCGCATGTGCATATGCACATACATAATCATGTTTCATGCTTCCAGTAGTTTTATAGGTTATGTACTAGTATCTAAACAGAAAGAGAGACTATATATTACATCAAAGAAGCCCTGAAAAAGTCATATAACATAGTAATGTTAAATTAAGTAATAATTAACACTCAAAATTATCCTGAAAGAATAGAGAAAAAATATTTACATTCTTTCAATAATTCAGAAATCAATAATTTAAAAATATTTATTGGAGAGAAGATGCTATCTAAATCATAAATCAATTTTCTATCAACTGTATTAATGAAACATATAAACCTTTAGACTTTTTATCTTCTAATAAATGACAGATTAGTAGATAATTACAAAGGTTACTTTTGAAGACATCCCCATAGCTGAACTATTAATGTGAGGTGCAATGTGTGCTTGGAGCTTTAGTAAGATTTCTTTTATGAATGTGGGTGCCCTTGCATTTGGAGCAAAGATGTTCAGAATTGAGAGCTCATCTTGGTAGAGTTTCCTTTGATGAGCATGAAGTGTCCTCCCCAAACTTTTCTTGATAAATTTTGGTTGAAAGTTGATTTTATTCGATATTAGAATGGTTACTCCATTTTGTTTCTTGGGACAATTTGCTTGTAATATTTTTTCTAACCTTTTAGTCTGAGGTAGTGTCTGCCTTTTTCACTGAGGTGTGCTGCCTTTATGTATCAAAATGCTGGGTCTGTTTACTTATCCAGTCAGTCTTATCAGTCCATGTCTTTTTATTGGGGAATTGAGTCCATTGATGTTAAGAGATATTAAGGAATAGTGATTTTTGTATCCTGTTATTTTTGTTTTGGGAGGTGGTATTGTGTTTGTGTGGCTATCATTTTGGGGGGGGGCATTGAAGGAAGATTGTTTTCTTACTTTTTCTAGGGTATAGTTTCCCTCCTTCTGTTGGAGTTTTCCATCTATTTTTTTTTTTTTTGGTAGGGTTGGACAGATAGTGTGTTGTGGGGAGCGGGTGTGGTGGCAGTCCCAAGATGGCGCCCGGGACTGCAGTTAAGTCTCATGACTAGCACCTGACTTCCTCCTAGCCACATCCATTGTGAGAGCTGCGCAGGCGCACCATGATGCAAGATCAGGCCATGTGACGTGGACCTATGAACTGACATTACGCAGTCTGGACGGAGGAGGCAGAGTTGAGGGAGGATATAAGGGAGTGTGCTGGGGGCTGGGGAGAGAAGGACGGGAATAAAAGAGAGATTGCTGCTTGCATGCAGAAAGAAAAGTTCCTGAATAAACTGCTTTGAGAAGAACTTTGTGGTTTCGCTACTTTCTGCAGGACAGAGGCAGAGACAACAAGACGATGGCGCCCGGGACTCCAGCTAAGTCTCATGGCTTCCTCACAGTGTGTAAAGTTGGTTTTGTCATGGAATATCTTGGTTTCTCCATCTAAGTTAATTGAGAGATTTGCTGGGGATACTAGCCTGGGCTGGCATTTATGTTCTTCTAGGGTCTGTATGACATCTGTCCAGTATCTTCTGGCTTTCATACTCTCTGTTGAGAAGTCTGATGTAATTCTAATGGGTCTGCCTTTACATGTTACTTGACATTTTTCCCTTTTGTTTTCAATATTCTTTCTTTGTTTTGTGAATTTGGTGTTTTGATTATTAAGTGACAGAAGGAATTTCTTTTCTGTTCCAATCTCTTTGGAGTTTTGTAGGCCTCTTTTATGTTCATGGGCATCTCTTTCTTTAGGTTAGGGAAGTTTTCTTCTATAATTTTGTTGAAGATATTTAGTGGCCATTTAAGATGGGAAACTTTACACTCTTCTGTACATATTATCCTGTGGTTTGATCTTCTCATATTGTCTTGGATTTCCTGGATGTTTTAGGTTAGGAGATTTTTATATTTTGCATTTTCTTTGACTCTTGTGTCAGTGTTTTCTATGGTAGCTTCCGCACCTGTAATTTTCTCTTCTATCTCTTGTATTCCCTTGGTGATGCTTGCATCTGTGTCTCCTGATCTCTTTCCTAGGTTTTCTACCTCCAAGGTTTTCTTTCTTTGTGATTTCTTTACTGTTTCTATTTCCACTTTTAGATCCTGGATCATTTTGTTCAATTCCTTCACCTGTTTCATTGTGTTTTCCTGTAACAGATTTTTGTGTTTCCTCTTTAAGTGCTTCTACTTGTTCACCTGTGTCGTCCTGTGTTTCTTTAAGGAAGTTATTTATGTCCTTCTTAAGGTCCTCTATCATCATCATTAGATGAGATTTTTATTCCAAATCTTGATTTTCCAGTTTTTTATGGTATCCTGTATTTGCTGCAGTGGGAGAATTGTGTTCTGGTGATGCCAAATAGCCTTGGTTTCTGTTGCTTATATTCTTGTGCTTGCCTCTAGCCATCTGGTTATTTCTAGTATTACCTGCCCTTGCTGTCTCTGACTGTAGCCTATCACTCCTGTGATTCTGATTATGTCAGAATTCCTCAGAGTCCAGCTGTCTCTTTGATCTTATGATTCTGGGATCCTGTGATCCTGAAATTCTAGTTGTGTCTAGTCTCCTGAGAGATGAACTTCCTCTGTGACTTTGTCATTCTGGGTGTTTCAGAACACCTTTGATCCTGGGTGTGTTAGAGTTCCTGGGAGTCCTCTGGGTGTTGTGGTACACGGTATGGAGCCAGCACCCAAATTCAAATTCAGCTCAGGGCACTGCTTCAGACTGGAAGGAACAAGTGGTGTGACTGGCTGTGAGGGACTTCCTGCATTTGGGGACCCAGTTACTCAGGGTGTTGGGACTGATAATTGGGTAGATGTTGTAGCCTCTTCTATGATACTAGGTTTTTCAGAGCACGAGGGAGTCGGGCTTCTTCTGGGTGTTGTAGTAGTACGTTCACAGCCAAAACCCAAGATCTTCTAGGGCACTGGTTCTGACAGGAAATAACCTGTGCCACTGGCTGCGTGTTGGTTCCTGGATCCTGTGTAGGTCAGGAATTTTATTCGGCTTTGGTTGCCTCTGCAGGCCTGGGTGAGCATAGTGCCTACAAGAGGCCCAGGTGTCTGGTGATGTCTGGCGAGGTGCCTTGTCACTGAACAAAGCCTCTCTCCCTCTCCTGGCGGGTCTGCAAATAAAGTTTCTTAAATAATTCTTATGAAATATAGCCTTTTAAATAATGTTTAAATCACTCCTAGGATTTGATGACTAGAATAAGTAGCAAGTTCCTGAAGTTTCCAAAAGATATAGTAATTATGTGGTGCACTGGAAAACTGATTTTTTTTTTGTAATTTCAATCAAGTTTGGAGTGCATGTATCTTTGGAAAATTGTTTTAAATATTGTATATTCATTTTAATGTAGCTGCCATGGTGTGTACATCCAAAGCCCACAGAGGCAAGAAGAGGTTGCCAGTTCCTTTTGAGTTGTAGTTAAAAACACTTATGAAACACCCAAATTAGTAGGTACTGGGAACTGAACCCAAGACCTCTGCAATTAGAGCAAATTCTATTATCAAGTGAACCATCTCTCCAGATTCCACAAGCATTTGTTAAGAATCAGTTCCTCACTGTGTAACCTTGGATGTCCATGACATCACTCTATAGACTAGGTTTGCTTCTAATTCATCAAGATCTACTTGGTACATCCTTGTAAATGCTGGGATTGAAGGGTGAATGTTCATCCTTCCCAGCCTGCAGGAAATGCTCAGAACACACAAGATACAATTTACAGACCACATGAAACTGAAGAAGAAGAAAGACCAAAGTGTGGATGCTTCAGTACTTCTTAGAAGGAGAAACAAAATACTCACAGGATGAAATACAGGGACAAAATGTGGAGCAGACACTGAAGAAAAGGCCATCCAGAGATTGCCCCACCTGGGGATCCACCCCACATACAGCCACCAAACCCAGACACTGTTACAGACTCCAAGAAGTGAATGCTGACAGGCGCCTGGTATGGATGTCTCCTGAGAGAGTCTGTCAGAGCCTGACAAATACAGAGGCAGATGTTTGAAGCCAACCATTGGACTGAGAATGGGGTTCCCAATGGAGGAATTGAGAAAGGACAGAAGGAGCTGAAGGATTTTGCAACCCCATAGGAATAACAACATCATCAGCCAGACACTCCGGATTTCCCAGGGACTAAACCACTAACAATAACGAATACACGTAGTAACCCATGGTCCCAGCCACATAGTAGCAGTGGATGGCTTTGTAAGATATCAGTGGGAGGAGAGGTCCTTGGTCTTGATGTCCCAGTGTAGGGGAATTCCAAGATGGGTAGGAGCAAGGGAGTGGGCGGGTGAGCAGGAAAATGGGATTGGGGTTTCCAGAGAGTTAAATGGGACAGCAAATAATATTTGAAATGTAGATAAAGAAAATAGACAATGAAAATGAAATAGAATAGTAACATTATTTTAAAACAGAAGAATGATACTAAATTATTTCTTCAATGTATTCGATTGGGGAAATGCATATGTATCTCTTCATGATCATGTTTTTCAAAAACCTAGTTTAGAGACCACAAGGGAAGGTAAGTGACAGTAGAGTTTTGACTTTTTCTTACTTTTTTCATTTTTTTCTTTTGAAAATATTTTGATTAAATTCTTCCCTTCTTCCAATACCTTCCACATTTTCTCCCCTTTCCTACCTACCTACCCAATTACCCTTATTATCTCAAAGACAGGAACAAAACTACCCAAATTAGCAACACCCCTAAACCAAGAACTCAAACAAGCAATAAAATCTACAACAACCATAGAGCTATTTTATATTGGCCAACTGCGCTTGAACATGAGCCTGAACTGGTGGTTATATATCCAGTGTCACTCATTGAAAAGCACTGATTTTTTTCCTCTAGAAGCATGTATGAATTACAATTTCATTGATAACATTTACGCCAGTGGCTATATTTTGTAGCCACTTTATTCATTAGTTTATTCATTCATTAAAAATATAACAAGAGAAATATAATTAGTTAAAATTAAAATATTTCATGTTGGAGTTTGACAAGAAAGAGTAGTAACGAAAGAAGAGAGTTCAAAAGGAAGACTGATGTTCCGAGACCCATGTGTTTGTAGTCTCAGGAATTCCATAAAATCACTAGAAGCCATCATATAAGAGTGGCACACATAGAGAAGATCAGTGCAGACTTTATGCATACTGCTTCAGTTCCTGTGTCTTCACATGATGCTTTGCCTATTTTGACTTAGAGGGGCTTGTTTTCTTCCTATTCTCCATAGATCCTCTGACTCTTAACTTCTCTCTACCTTCCTCTTGTGTTAGTTTCCCTGAGCTTCTTGGAGAGAAATTTAATGGGGACATTTTATTTACGACTAGACTGAGTGCACCCAGTTCTCTCACCCTCTGTATAAAGTCATCTTCGAATCCACTGTGGGAAGAAACTTCCCTGATGATATCCGAATGAGAGGGACTGGAAAAAGTTGTGAGACAAGTGCAAGAGGAAGGAAATTTCCCACTATGCATGTTGGCTCTCTCAGTGCTGAGCAGTCTAAAGGTATTTCCCGAAGACGCATACACAGGTGCATTTTACTGAGATTGAATCCAATGTTGAGAATCATTTGTGTTTCACACAGAGAAATGCAGCTTGGTAGATTTCAGAAATTACTAATGATCTCAATTCCTTTTTCATGAGGTGATGAAATCTATTTTCATGTTTCTTGATCCTGAATCTGTAATAAAAATAGGCTTCCAACCTGAAAGGTCTTTTAAATCTAGTTCTCAGGGTATTTCTTTCTCCATTGTCATCTCCGTCTCTTGAATACTGAGCAAAAAGGACAGTCAATTTTTGTTGTTGTTTTGGTGGTGGTTTACAGTTCATAGCTGGTGCTATACAGAGGAGGCACATGCACAATCCAATCAACAGTGAACTAGACAAAACATTAGGATGTGAGAAACCAAGTTTGCTATGATTTTTTTTTTGCAGGAAAATTTAACTGAAACATAATGAAACACATTCTTTCCTTTATTTAGAAATTTTTGTCAGTATATGTACTTACTTATGAAATCAAGAAGGTAGTAAACGCTTCCTTCATTTAACATCTATGCATATGTTTATGGAAAGCTAATATGTGTCCAAATTTTCTTATTTGGACAAGATCTGTGTTCCATATCAAAACGTGAATGCTTCACTCCTTCTTTAAAAGGGGAACAAGAATACCCTTGGCAGGGAAGAGAGAGGCAAAGATTAAAACAGAGACTGAAGGAACACCCATTCAGAGCCTGCCCCACATGTGGCCCATACATATACAGCCACCCAATTAGACAAGATGGATGAAGCAAAGAAGTGCAGACCAACAGGAGCCGGATGTAGATCGCTCCTGAGAGACACAGCCAGAATACAGCAAATACAGAGGCGAATACCAGCAGCATACCACTGAACTGAGAATAGAACCCCCGTTGAAGGAATCAGAGAAAGAACTGGAAGAGCTTGAAGGGGCTCGAGACCCCATATGTACAACAATGCCAAGCAACCAGAGCTTCCAGGGACTAAGCCACTAACTAAAGACTATACATGGACTGACCCTGGACTCTGACCCCATAGGTAGCAATGAATATCCTCGTAAGAGCACCAGTGGAAGGGGAAGCCCTGGGTCCTGCTAAGACTGAACCCCCAGTGAACTAGACTGGTGGGGGGAGGGCGCCAATGGGGGGAGGGTTGGGAGGGGAACACCCATAAGGAAGGGGAGGGGGGAGGGGGATGTTTGCCCGGATACCGGGAAAGGGAATAACACTCGAAATGTATATAAGAAATACTCAAGTTAATAAAAAAATATTATAAAAAAAGGACCTTTTTTTCAGTGTGAAAAATAGTCATACAACAAAGGAACCCAATTCTGGGGAAATAATCTTTATTTACTGATGTTTTCTTTCCATGTTTTAAGCAGGAATCCTGAAATAAATAAGAGACTGAAATAACATGCCTCTCAAATAGTTATGTGCATGAAGGTCAGAAAGGCAACAGAAATGAATATGAACCCAGAGAAAGTAACATTAGCCAACTAGCAAAAGCAGGCAATACACAGTGTTATGAAATCAGAGACCACATATAGAGCAGGAGGCCTCAGGGTCTAGACATTCTAATGATTTGATTCAATACATATCAAAATGTTACATAAAATCACGAAGTTTTAAATATTACCATTTACCTCAGTGAAAAGATCACATTCTCACATTCTAATAGTAGACATTTGCACAATTCGATGAAGAACTTAAAGGTTAAATGTATATTTATAGTCAGTAAATAGAAACTAGTTAGTCTGCTTTGTGATTTTAAAATGTTTAGATTCTATAAAGCCTAACAAAATAAGAAAGGGTTCTTTGATAAAAACAAATGGAATGCATTAGATTTTATTAGTCTAGTAGATCATACATTTAACTGCATTTGTGTCATTAGCAATGGTTTATAACCACTTCTCTTTGCTACAGAAAGGAGAAAAATAGGAATAATAATAGAACTATATAAAATAATGAACCTTAGGGACAAAATACTTCCATGTAATTTGCTAGAAGAACAAAATAAAAGAGTACATTTAATACTACCTTCAATGTGGATAGCTTAAAATATAATTTCCTTCCACGAAATCCATTTTCAGCATTTTATACATCTGTTTACTTTTATAGTGATATATATCTACACATAAATACGTACCCAACACACACACAAACACAAACACACACACAAAAATGCTTATGTGTGTGTGAATATAAACAGGTACAAAGACAAGAATGTCTGAGATTGTAAGATTAATGAAAAATATGAAATAATATAGTTTTAAACTAATGGCCACCTTTTCCTCAAGATAAAAGTCAAGGTTGATGACAAGGTCCTACATTATCTTGTGTCCTCTTATCTTTCTGGGTCATATCTTGCAAAACTTTCCATTGAAATATTATCTACTATCAGTTAATTGCTTCCTACCTTAAAATGTCACAACACTTATTCTTGCTATGGGGACATTGTCCTTGAATTGTGAGACTGTTTCCCAGAAACATGTGTTATTGTTCAGAATTGCTTTTATTAGGGTGATTATAGCTCTCTTGTTAAATATTTTCAAGGTGCATGAAAGACTAACATTGAACCATAAAACAGAAGTAAATGTATTTGCTTAACGGTGTTATCTGCTGACCTCCTGCATTCTTGGAGTATAAGTGTGATGTTGAAAGTACATATAGACGTAGAGAGTTTATTGCCCTCCACTCCTGTGATGACACGAGGACAATCAACTGAACAGTTTCTGTGGACATGGATTAAGTTAGCACATACTCTTTACTTTTACAAGATGAAGATTTCTGAAATTTGATTTAGTCATATTGATTTTTCAGAAATTATAGTTACTTTTGACTGTCTGTCTATCAACACATAGGACACAAAGTTTTTATGGTTATTTCACTGAAGTATCCAGTTGCCCACTTTTTTTTTCCTGTATGTATTCACACGTATCCATGTTTACAATTGCATGTAAAGACTGGAATGCGGGGTTGGGGATTTGGCTCAGTGGTAGAGTGCTTGCCTAACAAGCACAAGGCCCTGGGTTCAATCCCCAGCTCTGAAAAAGAGAATAGAAAAAAAAAAAAAAGACTGGAATGCATAGTCCAGCAGGTGCAGTACTCATCTTTGGTTTTTTTTGTTTGTTTGTTTTTGTTTTAGACATCATCTCTCACTGGCCTAGAAAACACAAAAAAGTCATTTTGCCTTACTAACATCCCACAGGGTTCCACCTATATCAAATCTCCAAGCACAATTAATTCTTACATGTTTCCAAGCACATTTATTGCCAGAATGCTCCATCATCCCTAGCATTTCTTTTCATGATTTCTAGGATTCAAATAGTAATTTTTTGGCTTACCTACAAAATAGTGCCCCTACTTCATTCACATAACAACTTGAAGACACTTTCTGTGACTCCTTCCTGTATTAGCGGACTATCGTATGTTCTTCAGACATATTTGTTTTTCATTTTAAGTTTTTTAATAATACCTTCCCAGTTTTGGTATGGGTTGATGTAATTTTCTTTACATTTAAATTATAGGAAACTGGTGACGTTTTCAGAAAGTGTCCTCTTACTAATGATATTCTTAATTCATTGTCAGTTTTTTTTTATTAATTTGTTTTCTGTTTATTCATTTGTTTGGAAGGCTGGAGTGGGCCTTATCCTGAAATATCCTTTTACATTCCCTTCTCCTTCCACTCTGGCCTTCTTCTCTATGCTTATTTTTTAAATTTTTTGATTACTTAATTTTTTATTTTTAATTAGTTTTATTTTAATGTTTTTTTCAGTCATGGTTGGGGGAAGCAAATCCTAGGAAACTTTGCCACTCAAGGTAATTAATGGTGATAAAGGGGTTCTGAGAGAGGGTTTTCATCACCTTCAGAGATGAAGCCTCTGTTGATTTACTCATCCTCTGGTGATTTACTCATACTCCAGTGGAAAAGGGGCATCATATTCATGACCACAGCATAGGAATGGCCCTGACCAATAGGTCACAGTAAGAAAATAACAAAACTTATTGTGAGCCAGGGACTTGTGAAGAAGAAGAAGAAGAAGAAGAAGAAGAAGAAGAAGAAGAAGAAGAAGAAGAAGAAGAAGAAGAAGAAGAGAGAGGAGGAGGAGGAGGAGGAGGAGGAGGAGGAGGAGGAGGAGGAGGAGGAGGAGGAGGAGGAGGAGAAGGAGAAGAAGAAGAAGAAGAAGAAGAAGAAGAAGAAGAAGAAGAAGAAGAAGAAGAAGAAGAAGAAGAAGAAAAGGAAGAAGAAGAAGAAGAAGAAGAAGAAGAAGAAGAAGAAGAAGAAGAAGAAGAAGAAGAAGAAGAAGAAGAAGAAGAAGAAGAAGAAGAAAAGGAAGAAGAAAAGGAAGAAGAAGAAGAAGAGGAGGGGAGGGGGAGGGGAGGGGAGGTGGAGGGGGAGGGGAGGGGGAGGGGAGGGGAGGGGGAGGGGAGGGCGGAGGGAGAGGAGGGGGAGGGGAGGGGGAGGGGGAGGGGAGGGGGAGGGGAGGGGGGAGGGAGAGGAGGAGGAGGAAGAAAGTGGTGGTGGAGGAGGAGAAGGAGAAGAAGAAGAATGTAAGGGGAGGATAAGAAAATATGGATTTGTGCATAGCTAGAATAGATACATGGATGAAATTGTTAAATAATACATTTTTAAAAGTAAATTGCAGGGCACTGGATAAATGGTTAAGCATTTATGACTTGTTGGTCTTGCAGAGATCCTGAGTTTATTTCGCAATGCTCGATGCAGAAGGCATGAAATCACCTGTAATTCCAAGACCAACGAATCCAGATGTTTCCATGTGGCCTCTTTGAAACCCATATGTAAGTACATACAAACACAAAAAGATATGTGCATGTAAATAAATGATGTAATGATTTAAAAGAAAATAAATAAGTAAAGTGGGACCACCATATGGGAGGAGGCCCTTCACTTCTGTATTCCAACATCTTCTATTATTAGGTAGATTTTTGAGTATTTTTAAATATTTCCTTTCTATTAGTTAACTAACTTATTCACTTTACATTCTAATCACATCCCCCTCCCCCTTTCTCCTTCCAGTCTCCCCTCATACACTTCTGAGAATGGGGAGTTGTCACCCTGGGTACCAACCCATGCTGGAAACTCCATTGACTATGGAATTACATACATTCTCTCTCACTGAGGTCTGACAAAGCATCTCGCTTAAGGGAACAGGATCTACAGTCAGGCAACAGAGTCAGGATAAGCTCCCACTCCATTTGTCAGGCAACCCACATGAAGACCAAACCGCATATCTGCTACATCTGTTGCATATGTTAGCTGATGTTTCTGGTCTTCCTGTGGAGTCCCAATCCCCTCCAGGTTACTCAATTCTTTCCTCAACTCTTTTAGATGACTTCCTGAGTTTGTCTAATGTTACTGGGTCTCTACATCCATTTCAGACACCTAATAAGCAGATGTTCTCAGAGGACAGTTTTGCTAAGTTCCTCTCTGTGAATCCAGGCTGACAGATACAAACATAGCCTGAGACTCCGAGGTAGTTGAAGGAGGAAGGCAAGCCTGCAATCTGTCCCTATTGATCCTCTGAGAACATCTCAACAGACTGCCCTCAAATAGCTAGGAATTGCTACTGCATTCATTTATGTTTGTCTCATATAGGTCACCTGAGCATCCAGGCTAGTAGTGACAAATATAGCTGTCAACAGTGTCTTTACATGTTGTGACAGGGCTTTAACCAACAAAGAGGCACAAAGTCTCAGTGTGTCCCTGAGTATCTACTGCCTATGCAGTCATAACAGAAGCTGTTTCCTGCATTCACGCGTAGACTTCATTGGGGTTATGGCTGACTGGCACATGCATCAAAGTTGAGTTCACAGTGGTCTCCAAGGAATCCAGGAGCACAGTCACAGAAATAAGCACAAAGAGCATCCTAACACAAGGCACCATGTAGACACAGCTGGGATTCACATTCATCAATTTCCAACTCACAGTTCTCAGAGTAATCGCTTGAAGAAAAACACACGTGTATCTTCCTATCTCATTGAGGCATACAGACTCATTCATGTAGGGATCAGAAACACATTCATCCAATTCCAAATCACAATGCCTGCTTTGGTATTCAGGCACACAGAAGCAGGAGTGGCCATTGATTCTATCTGGGCACACAGCCCCATTATTGCAAGGGCTGGAAGAGCACTAACGGTGATCTCTCTCATAGAACCTTCCAGCCTGTCCAGCAGGATAAATACAGACAGGATGACCAAGGTCTTTATGGAAAGTGCCTTCACGTTGGCAGGTTTTCCCTCCACAGGAATTAGTGGCAGTTTAATGGGTCAGCCTACTGTACCCAGGAGGACATTGTCACAGGAAATCCCTTTCTACTGGCATATTCACACAAGTGACAATTTCTTGTCAGAGACTAGAGAAGCAAGGGTCTTTTAGAACTTCACATTCTTTGAATTATCAGCTATGTCTGATCAACAATTGTCTTGTGGAGAACCCTTGTGCATAAAATTGTTTTGACAATAATTTAAGAGATACCTGGCATTTTTTTTTACTGCAGAAAGACTCATGGCACCTCATACTACTGCAGGACTTTCTTGCCCACTGAAGTCTATCAGGACAGCCTATTTAGGGGAGCAGGATCCACAGACAGCCAACAGAGTCAGAGTAAGTCCCTGCTTCAGTTGTTAGGCTACCCATATAAACACTTTGCTACACATCTGATATATATATATATATATATATATATATATATATATATATATATATATGCCAGGATGGATAGGTTCAACCCTTGGATGCTCTTGTTTAGTGGTTCAGTTTTTGAGAACCACCAAGTGTCCAGGTTAACTGGACACTCTTGGTCTTTCTGTAATATCCCTATTTCCTCTATTTCTTCTGGGTTCCTTAGTCCTTCTACCAATTCTTACACTACATTTCCTGAGCTCAACTTAATGTTTGGGTGTGAGTCTCTTCATCTGTTTGGGTTAGGTGCTGAGAACAGTTATGGGAGGTTCCTGTCAGCAAGCATAACCAAGAACCATTAATATTGTCAGGGATTGGTTCTTGCATGCCTACACCTGTGCAGGAAAAAATATGTTCTAGAAACTGAGGGAATGGCTACCCAGTGACTGGTCCGACTTGAGATCCATCCCATGGGCAAGAACCGATCGCTGATAGCTGACTCTTTTGCACTTACTCTCCTTCACCTTTATTGGAGATCCTTGAACAATTTGTGTAATATTGCTTAGCATCTATTTCAGCTAGAGGTGTAGATATTGAAATCAATCTCCAAAAAGAGAGGTTAGAAAGATAACTTAGAACATTTATATTTTAATCTTCGGTGTAACAGGATTTTATAAAGGACTGAGGGTAGTTCATTTACTCAATGATATTAACTCCATTAATTTTGTGGGCTGTTATAACAAAATACCACAAACTGAGTAGCTGAAACAACAACAATTCATTATGTTGTTTATTATTATTTATGTTCTGTAATCTAGAATACCAATATAAAGATTCCTACTGAGTTTGGTGTTTTCTGAAAGCTGTGGGGCAAATCAGTTACACACACATTGCTGAATTTTATCAGTGGTACCTAAATGAGGGGATAATTTTTTCTGGCCATATTTCTTACAGTCACTGTGAAGTCTATGACATGGGATAAAAGACAATGAGACATATTAGAATGGAGGCATCTTCCTCATTTACAATGAGGATTCTCATTGTCTTTTCTGTTTTTGTCATTTGCCACAACATTAATGGCTAAGCATTTGTACAGATCATAAAGCTTTTCCTTCAAATTTTTAAATGTCCAGAAATAAGAACTTTACTCTCAAACTCTTGAATCCCCCCTTTATCTTAATATTTGTGGCATTGTTCTAAAATGAGAATAGCATGTAGGAAAAATTGTCTGACAAGCAGCAGATGTAGGGAAGAGACATAGGCATATTGTGGAGACAAGAATGCATTGTGTGCCTTGGTGTAGAGAAGCAAAGATTGTATTCAGCTTTGTGATTTTTTTTAATTCCTTTGCAGTTTTGGGGAGTGGCAAATCGTCTCTCACTGATATGTTTCACATTTAAAATTTGACTTTTTAGTATGTGTGATATGGCTAGGGACTCTGTTAAAAACTATGAGTTACTTATGTTTTCTTTTTTCTATTTTTCAGAACTGGGGACCGACCCCAGGGCCTTGCGCTTGTTAGGCAAGCGCTCTACCACTGAGCTAAATCCCCAGCCCCGTTACTTATGTTTTCAGGCTAAAAGTAGAACACGAAAAATAAAGGTAATGTATTAGTTTCCTGCCTTGGTAATAAAATACTACAGCAAGAGGAATGTAGATCAAAACGAGTTTATTGTGGCTTCAAGTGCCAGGAGGAGAGTCCATAATGGTGGGGGAAGTACAACAGCAGTCAACTGGGTAAAGAAGCTGGGCCATTACATCTTCAGCCACTAACATAAAACAGAGACAGTGAATAGGTATTATGAGGAGGTTATGAACTCTGAAAGCCAACTTGTAGCACTATACTTCTAACTTCTCCACCACATATGATACTATAATAGTCATAATTCCCCAAATAACACACCAACTAAAACTAAGGATCAAGTACTTACGATATGAGAGAAGCTTCTCATTTGACCATAAATAAATGAAAAATGTGAAGGATTGTATGTCAGAAGGGCAAAGACAGGGGCAGCTCTTAAGTAGATTAGCATTCTTAACATCTGTGACCATATTTATAGGGTACACAAATTCCAGTATTAGCCACAGTCACATTGCCCAATTTGTATACATATGTTTGTTATTTTTGCCAAAGTATCCCTTAACAAACTGAGTAGAAATACTGAACCCATCAAACATAATTTTCTATTAAAATATGATTTAGAATTCAGAAAAATCTAAAAATCTCCTGAATATCTAGTAATAATTTTTCTTCTGAGAAGAATAGTTCATATGTCAAAATGAATAAAAATAAAATTAATGAAAATAAATTCTTATGTAAAATTTGAAGTAAAGCTTGGCAACATATTTTAAGACAATTTTTATAGCAAAGTACAGTTTTTATCCTGGAAAAGCATCTTAATTTTTGGCTGGAATAGGAGGCAAAATTCTGTTAATTCTGTTTCTCAAAATTCAATAATTGGGTTTCAATTTTCTGTAAAGGAATCTGAGTTTGTTTCTGTCTTTCCAAAGAAATAAGCTTCCCCTGGTCTCTGACATATGATTTACAGGTTGTTGGTCTGAGACATTGGTACAAAAAGTCAATAATCCTTTAGGAAAATCCTGCCGAGACTGGGGATCATCTAATAGAAGACCTGCAATCAGAATCAATCCACCATTAGGAGCAAATTTTCCTTTCCTTCGCTAGAGTCACCACCTGGGATGATTTCCCCAGAGCCTCTGGTGTTTGTCATCAGAACTCACTGAAGGATAAAGAATACAAAACTTTAAGCCCATGAGGTATGGTTGCTGTCTGAGGCATCAATTGTCTAGTTTCAGAACAAGAAGAGACGGAAAAAGGAGTTATATGTTCTACTTGGAAACTTGGCAGAAATGAAGTGAGTGAGAAAGGAAGAACTAGTTCTTCACACGCCTTGAAGGCCAGCTTTAATGATGCCAATGTACTGTTCCTTTTAATGTCACTTGACATCCCTGTGGACCAAATATGGAAATGATTGGAGAACAACAAAACACAAGGAGGAAAATCAGGGTCTCTGAGCAATTATATTACCTGTACCTAGTGGAGTAGTTTGAAAAGTCTTTGTTACATTCTTTTAAACTCTTCAGTAGCAAAGAAAACTGGTGTCTTATATCCCTTCACACAAGAGAGTTAAAGAAAAATATGTGGTATTCTATTCACTGAAACAGATGTGTAAAATTACTGGACTGCATTGTTGTCAATGATGCTAATTGCTGACATGTAATAAATGATCATAAACAGTAGAAATTCATAATATGATACCCAAACTGTGTGATTTAAAAAAAAATAAACTATTATCCTTACATATGCAAGGTCATCTAATAGTGGGAATCCAATATTAACTCCGAGAAAATACTAAATATAATAATTACAGTTTTTATAGTCTGCACTGAACCATAAAATTACAAAATTCTTGTACAACATAAAAATACAGAATGTTATTGTAAAATATATGAATATAATCTTTTCACTTTTGTAAAAATTTATTTTATTGTATGTGAATGTGTGTGTGCATGTGTGTGAATGAGCGTGTGTGTGTGTGTGTGTGTGTGTGTGTACGTGCATGTGTGTGTATGCTTAAGCGATGTGTTTTTGGTTACCTACTGAGGTCAGAATAAGGCTTCAGGTTTGTGTTGGAACAGAACTTAAGTAAAAACACAGCCAGCACTCTTAAACACTGAGACATATATTCAGCTAAAAATATATATGGTGAAAAAATATGGTATCAGTGAAAGCAAGTCCTCAGAAATGAAAGTTGGGAATGGCAGGGCATGCCCGTAATCATTCTGATGTGGAGGCAGGCAATGAACTATTCAAGACTATCATAGAGTGTGTTTAATGCTATCTTGGGGCTGCATTAGGGCCTATTACAAAAAAAAATCAACCAACACACACACACACACACACACACACACACACACACACACACATTATGGATTTTACATGTTAAACATGTGAAAATAGATTTTATATTTTACTTAAATTTAATAGCTATGTTAAAAATCTATTAGATGGTTTGAATGAATAATACCCATTGAATGAATAATACCTTAGGAATCTAAAATGAGCAATGCAAATAATTAAGAATCACTTGGACTGTACAGTATATACTTTTGGATAAATGGCTAATTAACATATAATCACTTACCAGTAAACAAATTCCTGAAATAATTTTAAAAATTCATCATACCTAGTATGTGATACTATCATTATAATTTATAATCCTCTCGTGCAAGCAGAATATGTTTGTTATTAAATGAAAACACCAGTGTCAGGTATGAGTTATTTCCATACAAGTTATCGATCAGAGAGCCCTTAAAAGTAACTGAAACAACAGCAGCCATTGCTGTCTCCCTTGATTGTTCACCATAGTTAGTGTTAAGTCTTCATCATTGAAAATAATGTCTATTGTAGATACAGCAAAATGTGAATATAAAATATATTGTATGAAAAAATAACACATAATATTTTAAATATCACATTGTTATTTGGGATCTGATGCCAACCACAGAAGACTTATTTCATACCTAATCCTAAAATCATCGTTAAAAAAATCATGTCCTATGAGGGTATGCCCTACTTGTAAATTTATTGCTGTTCTGCTACAAACCATGTCATTGTGGTCCCACATACAGACAAATAAATACAGACAACTAAGGAATGCTAAGATCAGAAGAAATAGTTCTTTTCAGTGATAAATCCATAATCGGTTATCAAGAACCAGGTAGTATGCTCCGAAATTGCACACACACACACACACACAAAGAGGGATGAATATTGTGTATGTGTGTGTTTATGTATAATATGTATAAAATATTTAAATTATATTCACACATATAAAAATATATTATATATACATATATAAATTAGATATGTATAGTATATAAATTGTACATTATAATTAACTATAAATATATTTATATATACTCAATATATATTAAACTTTATAATATATGTAAATTATATATATACATATATATAAAATCTCTGTGTGTCCCTGTTTATGCATGTATGTTTATGTTTGTAACAATACAGATTAAAGTTAAAAGAGGCCATGATCTTAAAAGGAAGCAAGAGGAGGCATACATACATCAGCAGTGATGGAGGGGAAAAAAGGAGAAAATTCCGTGAGTTCATTTTAATTTAAAAGAGGAAAGAAGAAGACAATCACCACTAAGGACAAACACACAGAGAGAACACAGCCTGACAGTAACAGCAGTCATTGTAGGGGTGTAGTCGCAGGTTCAGGAGCTGAGGTCAAGGATTCAGGTCAGCATTAGGACTTAAGACAGGAGAGAGGCATCACATGCTGGTTTCAGAAAGATCTAGCATCTCCTGGCTTTTTTCCCCCAACACATATTTTTATTGATTATTTCCGATTTTGCATAAGGCAGCCAGAACACTTCCCAGGTCTCCAGGGATTGCAGCCCCATGCTTATGACTATCCTACACCAGAAAAGAAAAAAGAAATCCTTAAATCCAGTTTGTGTTTCCCATGTATTCCCTGAAACATGATTAAACTGTGGCTAACCCTTTAAAGAAAAGAGAGTCCTTCCCCACATACAGAACCACAAAAAGCCATTTATTATGGAAAGCTAGACTTTAGTACCCTCGTCACAATTTTTAAATTTTATTTTTTTTATTTTTTACTTTATTCACTTTATATCCCACTCACTGCCCACTCCTGGTTACTCCCTCCTACAATCCTTTCCCTATCCCTCTCCCTTTCTCCTCTGAGCAAATGAGAGCTCCGCCCCCTGTCTATCTCCCTACCCTGGCACTTCAAGTTTTTGCTAGGCTCTGTGCTTCCTCTCCCACTGAGGCCAGAAAAGGAAATCTAGCTAGAAGAACACATCCCAAGTACAGGCAACAGCTTTAGGAATAGCCCTCACTCCATTTGTTCAGAACCCACATGAAGGCCAAGCTACCCACCTGCTACATTTGTGCTGGATGGCCTAGGTCCATCATGTGTATACTCTTTGTTTGGTGGTTCAGACTCTGAAAGCCCTGAGGGTACATGTTAGTTGACTCTGTTGGTTTTCTTGTAGGGCTCCTATCCCCTTCAGGGCCTGAAATCCTTTCTCCTATTCTTCCAAAATAGTTCCCAAGCTTCATCCACTGCTTAGTTGTGGGTTTCTGTATCTGTCTGAGCCAACTGCTGGGGAGCTTCTCAGAGTACAGACATGCTGAATTCCTATCTGTATGCATAACAGAGTATCTTTAATAGCTTCATGGATTGGTGCTTGCCCATGGGATAGGTCTCAATTTAGGCCAGCGATTAATTGGCCATTCCCTCACTCTGCTCTATCCCACATGGCTGCATTTCTTGTACACAGGATACATTTTATAGTCAAAAGTTTTGTGTGTGGTTGGTATTTCTAACTTCCCTGCCTGACTACAAGAAGTGGACTCTTCATGTTCCATATCCCCATCCTCACAATTTTCAAAAATTCTCTTCCATGGCTTCATGTCTAGGATGTTACATATTTTGGGGGTGTAGTGGGAGGAGGGCTTATCACAGAAGCCTTCTATGATGTTATAACTGTAATCATTGAAACCACATCAAAAGTAGGTTCCTTACTCTTTACAGTCAGATGGACCACAGACCATGGACTTCCACATGATTTCAGACATCTGGATTTGAAATTTCCAGACCTTGACTGGAACAACCCCAGGAATGAACATGTTTACAATGGCAAAAATATCATCACATAATCAGTGATTTATGCTTTTTTTCTTTTTTAATTTCTTGAACGTAAATGTAGGGAAGGTCAGGTAAGAACTACCTGTGGAACACAGGTTATGTCTGCTAAGTTAAAAACTTAAATTCATTAGAAATAAATTACTCCCCTTTCTCTTCCTTATCCTCTCTCCTATCCTGCATCCTCCCTTGGGAACTCTTTATTACTCACATTCTCTGGGTCTCTAGAATGTAGCATGGTTCTCCAGTGCTTTATGGATAATGTTCATCTATAAGAGAAAATATACTATATGTGTCTTTCTAGCTCTGGGTTACTTCATTCGCTGTAATTTTCTTAAGTTTCATCTTTTTGTCTGCAATAATATTCATGACGCCTTTTTAAAAAGTATCTGAATAGTATTCCATTGTGTAGATGGACCACATTTTCTTTATCGATTTTTTAGTTGAGGGACATCTAGGTTGGTTCCAGCTTTGATCACATGTGGGGAGGGGAGCAGGAGAGGCCTGGGACTAATAATGGGCGGTGGAATTCCTGGTGACTAGCTGGAGGCCTGAGATGTGAGAGCATACAGGTTGTATGAGGATGACTCCAGCTGATACTCCTACGAGAGGAAGATAGAAAGACTGAAGTGGCTACCTTCTGTAGGCAGCAGAACCTCCAGAGGAGGCAGGCGAACATCAATCTACCCACAGTATCTTCAAGCCAAAATTTATCTTGCCTATAAGATACGTAGACAGAAAGATGTAGCAAAGACTGAGGGAACAGAAAAGTAATGGCTGCCCTAGCTTGACACCCACTCCACTATTAATAATAGACATCTATGCTGCAGAAAGCAACCTAGCATAAGTATCCCCCGAGCGGCTTCATTCAGGAGCAGATAGAAAGAGATGCTGAAACCCACAGCCAAACATCAGACAGAGCTTTGGGTCTCCTGCAGAAGAGTTGGGAATAAAAGTGAACAAGCCAGAGAGGTCATGGACACCACAATGAAACCTAGAGTCAACTAACCTGGAATCTTGGGGGCTCACCGAGCATGGACCAGCAACTAGGGTATATGCTGGAGTTGGAACTAGACTCATTTATCATTTATCATACTAGCAAATATGAAGCTAAGTCTTCGTGTAGGTCCCCTAACGAGTGGAAACATTGAGTCAGATATGATCAAGAACTTCCACTTGAAGGGCCAGAGAAATTGATCAGTGGGTAAGAACACATGCTGGCCTTCCTGAGGACCACAGTTCAGGAAGTAGTTTAGCACTAGGGAACTTACAGTTACCTGTAACTCTGGCTTCAGCAGATGGGATGTGAAACTCTTGTCTAGCCTACTTAGGCGCCTGCTCTTACATGGCATGGAGAGATAAAAGAGTGTACACACATTGAAAAAAAAAGTAAGAAACTTCATTTGACAATACTCTCTCTTTGTCCTTTAGAATTTCTTTACAGTTATAAAGGTAGAAATGGCACATAGAAGAAAATGCAGGTGCAGCAATTATATCCCTTGCCAGCTGAAATTATGATTGTCTTTGCTGATTTTTAATCAGTGTAAAACTGGTCATCAAGATGACATGCCAATAGCTACAAAAAATAATTTATGCTATATGATACACAAGAGGTGTAACTTCCAAAATGTTGGAGAAATACGAAATTCAAGGGAAATAGGAGAGAATAGAGTAATTCTGTACAATTAGATATAATTAATTTTTCTTCTTGAGGGTGCACATGATAAAAATGACTGAAAATGTGCATACACTAAAGACAAAACAAGACAAAAACATAAACACTGAAGGAAGTCACAGAGCGAGCTTTCTTATAAATGTTTAGATTCCATGAAAAATGTGAATGTATACCTATTTATGAGGTACTGTGTTAACATTATGTAAAATGTTAGTATATTGAAAAAAGAATCATATGCTCCTGTAAATGCTGCCAACTGTGTGCATTTGTATGTATTCATACTGATCCAAAACCTAATATTACTCAATATTTTTTAACATTTTTATGAAAAAAATGAAAGACGGTAGTAAGGAAATGATTAGTCCTTTCTCTTTGTTTGAAAGCAAGCTGTACATTCTAATTTTCTTTCTGTAGCATCCTGTGCTAATCCATAATTATAGGCTTCACTCTGCAGCACTTGTCAGGAATGATTTAATGGCTACTGAAATAACGGATTTGTGATCACTCAGGATGGTCATGAGTCAGCCAACTTAACTGTGTTAGAGCTAAATGCTCAGCTCCTATGCAGCGAAGTTTATTCTTCAAACTCAGTCCAACTACCTTGCATGCATTTAACTGAATAACTACTACCCATCCATACTAATTTCATTCAAAAATGTCTGTCTATTCCTAAAAGTCAGAAAAAGTCATTGGTTCTGACACTCATTATGGGTTTTCACAGTTTGATTAATCTTTTCACGTTGATATTCTGGGATTAGCAATGGGTTTGATTGCCCCTAATCAATGATGTATGGCAGCTATAAAGACAAGTGATCAAATCCACAGTGGCAGAGCCAGGGGGACTTTAAGCTATCATTCATGCGCTGATTAGTTAAAGCTGCAGGCTTGTAGAAGATCTTTAGTGAAGGTGAGGTTTAATTTGAAATTCTGGATCACTCTCTAATCATAATATTTCTGATTTTGCATTTGTATATTTTAAATAAACACTGATATATATATATATATATTTGTGAAAGAATTTTAAAATTCTCTTGACATGATGATATTGTATGTGACTTGAAGTGGGCATTAAAAATTCATACTACCTTATCTTCTTACGATATGCTGATCTTATAGAATCATATATATATTGTATAATAGATTAGATAATATAATATTAGATAATATAATATAATAGATTGTATAATCGTATATAGATTGTATAATTGCTTGGACTTGGTTTGATATAAGATTTTTATGATAAAGTGATTTTTATCTCATTCAGGAGTAAAGGAATAAATATAGTAAAAATACCATCTGGTGTACTTTGCTGAACAATGCGCTACTCAATGACAGCTTGGTCAAGGAAGAAATAAAGGAAGAAATTAAAGACATTTTAGAATTTAATAGAAATGAAGGCACAACATACCCAAACTTATGGGACACAATGAAAGCAGTGCTAAGAGAAAACCTCAGCTCTGAGTGCTTCCATTAGAAAAACTGGAGAGAGCATACATTTGACAGCACACCTCAAAGCTCTACAAAAAAAGCAAATACACCCAAAAGGAGTAGACTGCAGGAAAAAATCAAACTCAGGGTGAAATATATAATTGTAAGGGTAGATGATGCCTTTCATATGCAACAATGAAATTTGGGAGGAAGTAGGTTGGTATGTCAAGGGTAAAAGCAAGAAGAGAGGAGAAAGAAAAGGCAAATAAATAATTTAATTATATTTTAATGAGGTAAAAATTAACTTTATTTAAGATTAATATTTTTTATTTTATTTTTCTCATATTTTATTTGTCCTCTGAATATTTTCTATTAAGTATTCTGATCATATTCACCCACATTCATCTAACCCATCTCAATCACCCCACCCAATTTTGTGTTCTCTTTAGAATAAAAGACATCAAGTCACATTTCTTCTTCCCAGATATTCTTGGATTGGTGGCCTTCCAATGGAGCACTGTCTACTTAATAGAGCTACACTCTTAAGGGAAACTGACTTTCCCTCTCACAACAAATATAATTTGCTGATAACCACCAAGTATGGATGGGACTGCACACACATCTCCCCACTCACTGCTGGGATTCTCTCTGCCCTGAGACTGCAAGGAATTGTGCACATTGCCACACTCATTGTGAGTTCACAGGTGAAACTCTCTAGTTCTGTCTAGAAACAGTTCTGATGAAGGTTGAGCAGTAAATTCATCCTTGAGTATAAAGTTAAGTCAAAATATATTGCCTAATACTTCATCCATTAAGTAAAACAATAATAGTAGATTCCTTCCTATGGTCTGTGAACACAATAATAGAAAAGATAAACAATAAAATATACATTGTCATTATTAATAAATTGACAACAGTGTACCACTGATAGTAACCCAACAAATACCTAATACATTCCAGAAGTCTAAAAGGCTAGGACTATTCAAGACATGTGAATGTGCTACAATTACCTTGACCATTTCTTTAACTACTAAATATTTAGACCAATTATTGAAAGTATTTTCTCTAACCAGGACACTAACCTTCATGTTAAGGAACAACTAATGCAATATGCAATTTCCAGTACTTAAGAAACTTCCATTTTCTAAGGAGTTCCTGAGGAATTGGAGGATGTATCTTTTCTATTATATTAGAAGAACCAATGGGGTAGCATCCCCATTGGTGCTTTTAGATGTAACAAGGAATTCTCCCAAGATTCAGGTCCCTTTCCTCTCTATGCAAAATAAACTTTAAAATAGGGCTATGTGATGATGTCATCAATTTGTCCACTTTCAGTTGATGCATACTAGTATCTACACATTAATTGGTTACTTTAATGGAAATTTTTGTATTATATCTCTTATTAAATATTAGTTGGGCAAATTTGTAAATACTGTATATATATATATGTATATATATATATAATTTTGCTATAAATCTGCAAAAAACCTTATGTAAGATGCTATTAATATCCCTGACAATTCTTAATAAAATGAACACTATGACAGAAATAGGATGCATAAAGTAAAATCTGAATATATTACCTTATAAACAAAAGAAAATAAGAATAAAGACAGTAGATAGATGAACGAAGAGTTCTTTTTCTAACTCACTATATGCCCAAATATGAGAATTGACCTGAATTTTATAAGGATTAGCAAGCATGTTGTAAATGAATTCCTTAGTGTCTGAGATTAGTTATCGATAAATTTTCTCAATGCAAGCTATTATTACAAGATTTAAGATGCTAATTTTTCCCTCTTCTCTTGAAAATATATTTTGTTCCCATGTCAGTTAATGTACAGCTTTTGAAACAGCTATCTTAAAAGTACAACTGCTTACTTGAATTACACAACGGACCTTAGGTTGAATGGTTATAAGATTAAAGGTGATTGTGATTTATAAAACCTGTAAGACACCGAGGGTTGAAAGTGACGGGATACAAGCAGAGCCAATGCTGATTCCTGTGGTGCTATAGTAGTTAGTCAAACAAAAAGGTTACTGCCATTCATTTAAACAAAACTGGCACTCCATGTACCTATACTGTCAGACAAGATGCAATTGAGCAGTGCTTTTGTTGAGCATTATAAAGGGCATGAGTGATGGGGATAGGGATGAGGCAAGGAGAGGGAAGAAAGCTATTTCTTCCATTGATAGCCAACACATGGGAAAACACTTTTTTCTCTGGCATAGTATCAAATGACTTTTTAAATGACCCCAGCAGTTTCTTCTCAAAGAAAATGTTTCTAGGTGGGAGATTCAAAGGTTTATTATCATCTCAATGGAGGAACTAAGGGAAAAAATATTATAGTTTCCTTGGAGACTAGTATGCTGTTTTGCTGGGCTGAGTATACAAGAATCATAGCTCATGTTTTATTAACCTAGCTCTTCTGATTGGAATGTATTGCATGTGTTAGAACATGCACTTGAACTAACATCCCAGCTGAGATGGACCGAGTAAGGACTTCAGTAGTTATTCACATTTTTAATGTTTTATTTGATTAAAAAACAAAAATATTATTGGAGATAAATCATTGCATTATTTTGGAGCAAAAATTATAATGATAATTAATCACAACCTCCAATTTGAATTATGTTGTACTAAAATGAAATACTTGTTAAATATTTTGCAGTTTTTAGTCTCATACTCTTCCAAAAAATCTAATAATCACCACCATACCTATTTCTAATTTACTGTATATATAATTTATATTTTACCTATATTTATATATTTATATTTTACATTATTATATATAGTGAATTTCTAATTTCCTCCTCAATGCCAAATGCATATGTGATATAATTATTACCAAATTAGAATAATAAGTAGAACACCAAAATGTTATACTGTTGGGTTTACAAAACATTTGAATAAAACTTTTGTTTTTATGTAATATAAATAAATTAAATCTTATTTGGGTAATGTTTAATCATATAAGTTTCAGGATGAGAGCATAACATGAATACAAAACTTAAAATTAATTGTTTGAATATCATCCAAATAATTTTTGACTCATTTGAAACGCTAAAATAGAGTAACTGTTGTTACCATGTTTTAAACCAATGATAATAACTAATTTTTTGCCTTTTACTCTGCTTTGTTCCAAAAGACGTCCCACAATGCCATAGGTGCACATGCTCTACTATGTTCATAGCAGCCTTATTTGTGATATCCAGAAACTGGAAACAACCCAAATGTCCTTCAACAGAGGAATGGATTCAGAAAATGTGGTACATCTGCACAATGGACTACAACTCAGCTATTAAGAACAAGGATATCTTGAATTTTGCAGGCAAATGAATGAAACTAGAAAAAAATCATAAGTAAGATAACTTCAACTCAAAAGGATATTCATGGTATGTACTCAGTAGGTGGATATGAGACAAAAAGTACAGAATACCCAGGATACTTTCCACAGAACTCAAGAAGGCTAACAAGCTGAAGGACCCAAGTGAGGATACCTCAGTCCCATTTGGAAAGAGAAGAAAACAGTCGCTGGAGGGTGTGGGAGGGAGGGAAGGTCCTGGGCAAGAAAGGGGACAGGGAATGGAAGAAGTGAACATGATTAAGTATTGGGTGTGGGAACAGGACTGATGTCCTGAGGGTCAGCAGAAAGAATGGAAAATAAGCAACCTCCCGAGGTAGGAGATGGGGGTTGTGGGGGTGGGGGTCAGTCTCTAGAATGTATCAGAGACCTGTGAGGTAAAAGACTCTTAGGTCTCAAAGGAAGGGTCCTTAGATGAAATGCCAGACCGTGGGGAGAGGGAACATGTAGAGTCCTCTGCAGTAGAAAGACAGGGCATCAAGAGGAGGGATGGGGTTGCCATACCACAGTGAAAAACTCTGACCCAGTATTGTTCCTGTTTGAAAGAACTGCAGGGACAAAAAAGGAGAAGAGCCTGAGGAAAAGGAGGTCCAGTGACAGGCCCAAATTGGGATCCATGTCAGGGGGAGACCCCAAGGCCTGACTGTATTACTGATGCTATGGTGGGCTTACAAAAAGGGGCCTATCCTGACTGCCCTCCAAAAGGCCCAATGAGCAGCTGAAAGACTGGCTCAGATGCAGATATTTATTCTTAACCAATGGACAGAAGCTTCTGACCCCTGTGGTTGAATTAGGGAAAAGCTGGAAGAAACTGAGGAGAGTGACCCTATAGGAAGACAAGCAGTCTCAACTAACCTAGACCCCAAGGATGTCTCAGATACTAAGCCAGCAACCAGGCAGCATATACCAGCTGATATGAGACCCCCAACACATATACAGAAGAGGACTGCTGGGTTTGGACTCAGTCAGAGAAGATGCACATAAACTTTGAAAGATTTGGATCCCTAGGGAGTAGGGAGGTCTAGTGGAGTTGGAGGTGTTGTGGATACATCCACTTGGAGAGTGGGAGGAGGTGTGGGTAGTGGTACAATCAGAGGGTAGACCAGGAGGGGAATAAAGTATGGACAGTAACAAAAGAAAAAAAAAAAACAGCCTCCTATGTTTCTGTAAACAGTATCTATTTCTCCATTAAACCTTTTATGTCAGTCAAAAAAAATTAAAAATGAACATGAATGATTAGGATGATTATACTCCTGATCCTTCCATATTTAACATGGGCCTAGGGTACAGAGTATCATATAGTTGTTATGGTTTCATCTAAGAAATGGTTAAAAATTTCACACAAGTTGGAGTGATTTGAATAGTCATGGCTGCCATAGAATGACGTTTTTACATGCTTGGCTCTTCGGGTGTAGCACCATTAGAAGAAGGTGTGGCCCTGTTGGAGGAAGTATGTCTCCGTGGAGGTGTGTGTTGATGTTTCCTATGGTCAAACTCTTCCCGGTTTAGAATCTTGTCCCCTTCTGCTGTCTATGGGTCAAGATGTAGAACTCTCAGTTCTTTCTCTAGCACCAAGTCTGCCTGGACACGGCCTTGCTTCCTGCCATGTTCATAATAGACCAAACCTCTGAAACTGTAAGCCAGCCTCAATTAAATGTTATTTATAAGAGTTGCCTTGGTCATGTCTCTCAAATTTTCAGGATAGGCTAAATAATACTATCTTAATATGTTTGGAATATTGTGAAAATATGAATTTGACCATTATAGAAATTTTATGTGAGTAGAACCATATTAGTAGGTTTATCTAAGAGAACAGAACTGATAGATTGAATGTATTTAGTTGTATATTAATATATTAAAATAATTGTATTATACATGTAATATTATAATGTTATATTAAATATATTTAAAATGATTCATTTGGTTAGTTTACAAACTTCCATTTGGATAATCCAACAATGAGTATCTCCCAACAAAAACACCAGGTATCTGGTCTTCAGTCTCTATTGAACCCTCAATGAACTAGATTCTACTACAAGATAAAAAGAATGCTGCAGCAGCACAGTAGATGAACTTGCCAAAGAAAGTGAAGGCAAAAAGGCAAGAAGCTTTTGCTTCTCGCCTTTTTATGTGGGCTGCCACCATGAAACCCAATCAAGAAAGTCTGTTATAGTTATTCCTAGTGGCGTGGGATTTAGTTGGTCTCATATGTTGTCACATTGACAACCAAGATTCATCATTCCATGTGGTACTTCTGCTTGGCTTTATCATGTAAAATAATTTGAAGATTTATCCTAAGGAAATATTCTCATATTTTGTTAACAAACTTAGGCCTTCACAAGCCTGCCAATTAGTATAAATTCTGTCTCATTACTATCAAAATTAAAGTGTCCTGGATGGACAAAGAAGATTTGATTTACATGGTGATTGGTCTATGAATATGTTGGTTGCTTTCGTCTGTTTTTTTTTTTACAGTAGTGACCCCATGAATATGTGTGCATATGTTTATGTATTAACTTACGTTCATTTCTTTGGGTAGGTGCACAAGAATTGGACTACTGAAACACATAGTAATATCTGCGATAATGTATCATAAACTACTAAAATATCTTTCATAGTAGCTCTACAATTTTATGTACACATGAACAACTTATTCTAATTTTTGCTGCCCTTGACAACAGTAGTTGTTATCTGATTTTATTAAAATATCCCATTTGTCATAAAGTGGTGTATCATGGTCATTGTATTTGGCATTTTCTAACTAAAATTTTTAAACCTACTTCTATGGGTTTTTTGATATTTGTTGTCTTCTTTGAAGAAATATCTGTTCAGAGACTTTGATTAATTTTAATTGGATGGTGTGACATTTCACTTAAAGTTTTAGAATGATTTCAAAAATAAATCAAAGTGAAGTTTTTCTTCTAAAATGTAAGATATCCAATTTTTTTCTAATTCTACTAGCTGTAGGGTCATTTACTTTTTATGAATGTTGGACCATGATTTGAAAATACATGTTAAGTAGTGCTCATGTTTCTGTTTTTTTAAGTTGCATTTTATGATACATGGTATTGGTTAAGTAAAAATCCTATTTGAAATGAAGAGCATTATTAATTTTATTGCTTCCTACATTAGGTTATCCTATATTTCAAATTGATTTTTAGGTTCTTACAATCATTTTTTTTTATTTTTATTAATGTATATTACTTTTACATAGTAATTCCACCTTATATATGCTTATATGGTACCCTGATCATTATCCTATGCCTATTAGCCTTATTTCCCACCTTTCTGTGATACACGTCCTGTTTCTAATAAGGTCCCTGCTTAGATCACAAACCCCCACTGCTAGATTTACATATGAAGAGAAGTGTGTAATAATTCATGCTTCTGGTTCTGGCTCTTTTTTTCTGCTTACTGCTTGGTGTGAAATTAAGATAAGCCCCCCTGATTTCTTTCTTTATTGTTTTCAGATTATGGCTTATTTTAATCCTTTGCTTCCTGTTTATTTGTACTATCATTTTTAAATGATGTTTTCGTACACACCATATATTTATATTTATATATTTCTGTCCATTCTGACAGCCGTTAATCGATGTATGCATAGCGTTCAGACTTAATGTGATCACTGGACCCAGTTGTATAAATACATGGTATATTTGTGATGATTTTATACTTCTGGCATTTATTCTCTTTCTGTGTATGTTTATTTCATTCTGTTTGTATGACTTTTGAGACTATGTGTCATAATAATTCAGGCAAACTTCAAATTCAAGATCCTCTCCAATCTGTCAC
Source organism: Rattus norvegicus (assembly GCF_021556685.1). NCBI lineage: Eukaryota > Metazoa > Chordata > Mammalia > Rodentia > Muridae > Rattus > Rattus norvegicus. The sequence continues at coordinate 29,118,838 of NC_141547.1, forward strand.
CTGAATTCCAGGACTAAAGCTATGTACAAAACATCTTGTCCTCTGTGTTTTCTATTTTCTTGAAGCAAGCGAAATTAATAGCTTAATATTTTATAGTGTTCTCTGTGGATACTACAACAAAAATATAAAGGTTATATAAACACTCCTTTTTAGTTACTTGGAATAGAATACCATATCTGAAAAAAAAAGTAACTTACAGAGGATTTATTTCACCCCATGTTTTAGAGCAGTTGGCCTATCATGACAAGGAGGGTGAGACAAAACCGAATAGTTCACATTTTAGTAGGCTGGAAGCAGAGAGAGAAAAGTTGAAGAGAAAAGGTTGTGCTCTTCTGGTTTTCTCTTCCTGTATTTCAAACCCCAACTACTTTCATGCGGCTATCCACATTCTGAAACTTCATACTTTTCTGAAAACACCTTTATGAATTCATCGGGGTGGTGCCCCGATCATCTTCTACTTCAGTTTAAATCCAGTTCAGCTGACAACAGATATCAACCATCATGCCCTGTTTCAAATATTGTCATATCACACTTTTAAATGTTTCTTACATGCTCTGTGGCATCATGATCAAGTTCCCAGACCACTTAACACATGTTGCAACCACCCCATATGTTCCTGGCTTGGAACAATCTCCTCTAAAAGATATTGGTAAAATTCCACTTTGTGTTCATTTAGTCCTTAAATATTTTTACTTTCTTTGTTTAAGTCATATCTCTCTCACTCGTAGTACACTCTCCTCCAACAAATTCTTTTAATATACTGATTTGTGATTCAACACCACAAACTATAGAGCCTAAAAAGCAGAAATTTTTCTTATGGTTCAGTAGATTTTAGTTTCAAAACCCAGGTGTCAGCATGTTAAGTTTATAATAAATAAGCTTATATAGCTTGAATTTTCAGTTCTATTTTTATCATCTACCAGTCTTTATGTGTCTATGTAACTATCTACCTATCAATTATCTATGTATCTATCTATCTACCTATCATATATCCAGCTATCACCTATCAGTTTATCATTATTATGTATATAGTTATCTAATCTCTCTCTTTCTCTTTCTCTTTCTCTCTCTCTCTCTCTCTCTCTCTCTCTCTCACACACACACACACACACACACACACACACACACACACACACACACAGATCAGGATCTTGCACATTTGGAATGAACTTCCAATCATTTCTTTTCTTGGAAGCCTAAATGACACAGACAAATGTGTTCTATGGACGAGAAATGTCAGTATCGTTAAATAGATTTCACTAATGGAGCATTTCCTCTAAACTGTCTTAATGAAATATCCAGATATTTTTATGTTTTTAAAACAATTTGTCCTGATTTTCTAGGAAATAAATCTGTTGAACTTTTCAAGTGACAGTGCAAGTAATGAGAACTGTTTCTCTCCAAGTGAGATGGGAGCTCCTTGAAAACCCTCAGAAATTCCTATCAGTAAATTTTTTAGGTATTTAAGCTGTCAGATAAAGACCTTTTTGATCTTCCATAAAACTGGTTATTTACTGCCTGACAACAGATACTACAGAAATCCCACACCCCCATTAATTTCACAAATACATCCTGTGGCATGTTTAATCCTAGCTACTGCTCATCTGTCTATCGTGCTTCTTCCTACTCATTCCTTCGTAGATTTCCTGGATAGCTCAACATCATTTCCTCAACAGATTAAAACATGCCTTATTTTTAAGGCTACCAGATGGAATCCTGGGTATTTTTCTCTGTGTTTGTAAATCCTATGCATTGCATACATCTATTAAGAGAACACATATCCATAATGGACTTGTCCATGCGTTTATGAAATACATGACAGTTTGTAAGAGTTCTGCCTTCGAAAGTAACTTAGATAGAAACTCTTATAACAGATATCAGACCTATATTCATATTTTCATGCTTCTGCAGGCCTATGTTATCTCTCATTCTTCCATTTCATTTTTAAATGTGAAAATCAACCAAAGAAAGGTATAGAGGGCTTCCCTCGGATAAACAGTCAGGTTTTTGTTTTTTTGTTTTTAATTGAAATAATGCACTTTGTATTAAAGTTTCTTTCCTCTGAGTAAATCATTTTGGATACAAAAAGGTATCAATTATATGCAATATTTTTTCATGGCAGCTACTAAATCCTGATTATTTGTAAGCATTAGCAAAGAGTTTTGCTTCTAAAATAAAACATTATAAAACATTTCTTCCGCATTATCTTTCTCTCTACTTCTCTAAAATAATTTAGCTTAACCAATAAATAAATTCCACAGATAAAATAATTAAGTGATATTAAAGGTAATGCAAATTTTAAATTGGCTAAATGTCAATAGTCTGGGTAAATAGGATGTTTCAGGGATCCTTCCTGTTGCTGCCACAATGTATTTGAACAGCAACAGTTTAGGGATACATAAACAAATTGAGAAACAGACTGAAGAGAGTGTAACCTATTACATACATACATAGACACACACACACATACACACACACACACACACACACACACACACACACACACACACACACACATATATATATATACATATATATATATATAGTTTGCTTTTTGCAGGGGTATGGAATCAAAAATTCACAGAGACTCCTAAGAAAGATATCATAGTGTGTTATTCTTATGATATATGCCACTGGCTAAAGATGCATGCACTGATGAAGGCAGGCTAAAACCTCGAATGAGATTCAAGTGCTGCATTTGAGTTCATCACACAGGGAGTTCTTATCTTATCACATGAAGCATAAACAAAACTACATCTTTCTGAAAATGTGCTAATGTGACATTAAACATGACCTTTGAGCAGCTGATTGAAATGCAAGTTTTAAAAAAGGAAAACTAATTTCTCATCAAATGGCATATGAATCTGTAAAGTTCTACTAGAAACACTTTTTAAAGTTCGATTAAAAGGATTAATTTATATTAATTAGTTTATATTATATGTTTCTTTTATGCTAGTCTAAATTCCAGGAGTGTGTTTTTTTCTTTAATAATTTTCAGGCTTGAAAATTATTAATGAAAACTAACATGCACATCATGAAAAAACTAAATTGAAACCTAAATATATTAATTCTATAAATAAAATGCCAGGCACACATATTTTTAGTATTCTTGAAATGAAAACTAGTCAATCAGGAACCATGTCAATTGGCATGGAATTACCCTATGTGAGATTAAATGTGACATTAATTAATGTAATCCTGAGAAATCTTCCCAATTCCAATACCCTCAGAAAATATTCCATAGACTATGTTTTAAATTCACTTCTTAGAGTATTGGAGAGAAGAAATTAGAAGTAGAACATTATGGCTATGGTAGAAGGAGAAAGGGAAGGGTTGGGGATTTAGCTCAGTGGTAGAGCGCTTGCCTAGCAAGCGCAAGGCCCTGGGTTCGGTCCCCAGCTCCGAAAAAAAGAAAAAAAAGTGAAAGAAGGAGAAAGGGGTTTGCTCAGGGTTGTCTTGTGAAAACCCAGAAAAAGTAAATACTCTAAATACATGAAAGTGAGCACTGAATTGTCTTAGAGTGAGTTCTGAGTCCTGTGTACAGATCACGTCCAATTAAAATGAGGGCTTCCATACCATCAAAGGAATTATGATTTGGGATATAAACAAAAAAATATCTAACAGAATGTCAAGCATAATTAGATGGATAATACATATCTGCTATGTATTTAATTTCAAAGAAGACCAATAGTTTTTTATTTAGGTTAAAAAATGAGATTAGTAGGTAATTATTAGTCACATATTTTTACCCTTGGCTAGGAATCTGTGGTGTAGAAGTTCATAATTGATTTGTGTGAGATAAATGACAAAAAAATCCCTTAATGTTATCTTTATCTAAAAGCAACAAAACCATTGACCATGTTGTTACTTGAATTTCCATTATGATCCATCATGATCCAGGTGGTTCTGTGTGTGTGCATGTGTGTGTGTGTGTGTGTGTGTGTATGTGTGTGTGTATGTGTGTGTTTGTATATGTGTGTCTGTGGGTGTGTGTGCGTGCGCGTGCACGCACATGCGCAAAGTCACATTTCTCAGCATGGAAAAACAAAGAAAACCAAAACACTGTATCCTGGTAGCATCAAATGGCAAGGGTTGAGAGGAACTGTGAAGATACTGTGACATCAATTATATGCCTGGTGCTCCAAATTCTCATTCGAATGTTTATCTTATCCTTGTGACTCCAAGGAGAATGCTCTCACATCTATTAGTTCACAGAAAAGAGAACACTCAGGACTTCTTTGTGGATCATTTTGCCAATTTGCTGAAACCAAGTGAGTATGGACAGCTACAGGCATGTTATGCTGTCCTGACTGTAAAGTGTGAGTTGCAGCTCAGCCATATTCTAGGACATCCCTGGGTGATTGTGATGAGGGGAAACACTCTTAGGTGTGAGAACAAAGCTAAGTATTTCTATGAATTGTCTTCAAATATGAACTTCAGGTATATGCTGGTCTGTGTCCTATGGCTAGATATTGAAAGAAAGATGAGATACTTTAGAAGAAAGTTCACTGGAAAATTAGTGACAATGGAATTTCTTCATTAAAAAAGTAGGTCAGTATTGGAGAAACATGATGAATGGGTATGAAGACAAATTGAAGAGACTGTGCAAATGTGTATGGCACATATGAATGCTTGTTGAGGGGAAACTAACCTTAGCTGAAAGGGTTTTTTTTTTTTTTTTTTTTTTTTTTTTTTTTATTAACTTGAGTATTTCTTATATACATTTCGAGTGTTATTCCCTTTCCCGGTATCCGGGCAAACATCCCCCTCCCCCCTCCCCTTCCTTATGGGTGTTCCCCTCCCAACCCTCCCCCCATTGCCGCCCTCCCCCCATAGACTAGTTCACTGTGGGTTCAGTCTTAGCAGGACCCAGGGCTTCCCCTTCCACTGGTGCTCTTACTAGGATATTCATTGCTACCTATGGGGTCAGAGTCCAGGGTCAGTCCATGTATAGTCTTTAGGTAGTGGCTTAGTCCCTGGAAGCTCTGGTTGCTTGGCATTGTTGTACTTTTGGGGTCTCGAGCCCCTTCAAGCTCTTCCAGTTCTTTCTCTGATTCCTTCAATAGGGGACCTATTCTCAGTTCAGTGGTTTGCTGCTGGCATTCGCCTCTATATTTGCTGTATTCTGGCTGTGTCTCTCAGGAGCGATCTACATCCGGCTCCTGTCGGTCTGCACTTCTTTGCTTCATCCATCTTGTCTAATTGGGTGGCTGTATATGTATGGGCCACATGTGGGGCAGGCTCTGAATGGGTGTTCCTTCAGTCTCTGTTTTAATCTTTGCCTCTCCCTTCCCTGCCAAGGGTATTCTTTTTCCTCATTTAAAGAAGGAGTGAAGCATTCACATTTTGATCATCCGTCTTGAGTTTCGTTTGTTCTAGGGATCTAGGGTAATTCAAGCATTTGGGCTAATAGCCACTTATCAATGAGTGCATACCATGTATGTCTTTCTGTGATTGGGTTAGCTCACTCAGGATGATATTTTCCAGTTCCAACCATTTGCCTACGAATTTCATAAACTCGTTGTTTTTGATAGCTGAGTAATATTCCATTGTGTAGATGTACCACATTTTCTGTATCCATTCCTCTGTTGAAGGGCATCTGGGTTCTTTCCAGCTTCTGGCTATTATAAATAAGGCTGCGATGAACATAGTGGAGCACGTGTCTCTTTTATATGTTGAGGCATCTTTTGGGTATATGCCCAAGAGAGGTATAGCTGGATCCTCAGGCAGTTCAATGTCCAATTTTCTGAGGAACCTCCAGACTGATTTCCAGAATGGTTTTACCAGTCTGCAATCCCACCAACAATGGAGGAGTGTTCCTCTTTCTCCACATCCTCGCCAGCATCTGCTGTCACCTGAGTTTTTGATCTTAGCCAATCGCACTGGTGTGAGGTGAAATCTCAGGGTTGTTTTGATTTGCATTTCCCTTATGACTAAAGATGTTGAACATTTCTTTAGGTGTTTCTCAGCCATTCGGCATTCCTCAGCTGTGAATTCTTTGTTTAGCTCTGAACCCCATTTTTTAATAGGGTTATTTGTTTCCCTGCGGTCTAACTTCTTGAGTTCTTTGTATATTTTGGAAATAAGGCCTCTATCTGTTGTAGGATTGGTAAAGATCTTTTCCCAATCTGTTGGTTGCCGTTTTGTCCTAACCACAGTGTCCTTTGCCTTACAGAAGCTTTGCAGTTTTATGAGATCCCATTTGTCGATTCTTGATCTTAGAGCATAAGCCATTGGTGTTTTGTTCAGGAAATTTTTTCCAGTGCCCATGTGTTCCAGATGCTTCCCTAGTTTTTCAACGTGATCCATTATATAAACAAACTGAAAGAACAGAACCACATGATCATTTCATTAGATGCTGAGAAAGCATTTGACAAAATTCAACACCCCTTCATGATAAAAGTCCTGGAAAGAATAGGAATTCAAGGCCCATACCTAAACATAGTAAAAGCCATATACAGCAAACCAGTTGCTAACATTAAACTAAATGGAGAGAAACTTGAAGCAATCCCACTAAAATCAGGGACTAGACAAGGCTGCCCACTCTCTCCCTACTTATTCAATATAGTTCTTGAAGTTCTAGCCAGAGCAATCAGACAACAAAAGGAGATCAAAGGGATACAGATCGGAAAAGAAGAGGTCAAAATATCACTATTTGCAGATGACATGATAGTATATTTAAGTGATCCCAAAAGTTCCACCAGAGAACTACTAAAGCTGATAAACAACTTCAGCAAAGTGGCTGGGTATAAAATTAACTCAAATAAATCAGTTGCCTTCCTCTATACAAAAGAGAAACAAGCCGAGAAAGAAATTAGGGAAACGACACCCTTCATAATAGACCCAAATAATATAAAGTACCTCGGTGTGACTCTAACCAAGCAAGTAAAAGATCTGTACAATAAGAACTTCAAGACACTGAGGAAAGAAATTGAAGAAGACCTCAGAAGATGGAAAGATCTCCCATGCTCATGGATTGGCAGGATTAATATGGTAAAAATGGCCATTTTACCAAAAGCAATCTACAGATTCAATGCAATCCCCATCAAAATACCAATCCAATTCTTCAAAGAGTTAGACAGAACAATTTGCAAATTCATCTGGAATAACAAAAAACCCAGGATAGCTAAAGCTATCCTCAACAATAAAAGGACTTCAGGGGGAATCACTATCCCTGAACTCAAGCAGTATTACAGAGCAATAGTGATAAAAACTGCATGGTATTGGTACAGAGACAGACAGATAGACCAATGGAATAGAATTGAAGACCCAGAAATGAACCCACACACCTATGGTCACTTGATTTTTGACAAAGGAGCCAAAACCATCCAATGGAAAAAAGATAGTATTTTCAGCAAATGGTGCTGGTTCAACTGGAGGGCAACATGTAGAAGAATGCAGATCGATCCATCCTTATCACCCTGTACAAAGCTTAAGTCCAAGTGGATCAAGGACCTCCACATCAAACCAGACACACTCAAACTAATAGAAGAAAGGGTTTTTAATAACAAAGCAGATAGAAAGATCTACTGAGTGCATATGAGAATCTTTTTACAGTGAACTTGCATACCCAATGTGATCGTGAAACAGCCATGAAGAATGCTATTTTTCACGAAGTATAAACTCAGTAGCATAGACTGACTCCCATTGAGGTCATCATGACTGGATCACTACTCACTGTCTAAGTTCCAGGAGACAAAAACGACTCTGAATTCCAGGACGGTTTTATTGCCCCAAGAAATAAAATATGGTACATCTACACAATGGAATATTACTCAGCTATCAAAAACAACGACTTTATGAAATTCGTAGACAAATGGTTGGAACTGGAAAATATCATCCTGAGTGAGCTAACCCAATCACAGAAAGACATACATGGTATGTACTCATTGATAAGTGGCTATTAGCCCAAATGCTTGAATTGCTCTAGAAACAATACCCTAATACTATTGCTCTGTAATACTGCTTGATAGTGATTCCCCCTGAAGTCCTTTTATTGTTGAGGATAGCTTTAGCTATCCTGGGTTTTTTGTTATTCCAGATGAATTTGCAAATTGTTCTGTCTAACTCTTTGAAGAATTGGATTGGTATTTTGATGGGGATTGCATTGAATCTGTAGATCGCTTTTGGTGAAATGGCCATTTTTACTATATTAATCCTGCCAATCCATGAGCATGGGAGATCTTTCCATCTTCGGAGGTCTTCTTCAATTTCCTTCTTCAGTGTCTTGAAGTTCTTATTGTACAGATCTTTTACTTGCTTGGTTAAAGTCACACCGAGGTACTTTATATTATTTGGGTCTATTATGAAGGGTGTCGTTTCCCTAATTTCTTTCTCGGCTTGTTTCTCTTTTGTATAGAGGAAGGCAACTGATTTATTTGAGTTAATTTTATATCCAGCCACTTTGCTGAAGTTGTTTATCAGCTTTAGTAGTTCTCTGGTGGAACTTTTGGGATCACTTAAATATACTATCATATCATCTGCAAATAGTGATATTTTGACTTCTTCTTTTCCGATCTGTATCCCCTTGACCTCCTTTTGTTGTCTGATCGCTCTGGCTAGAACTTCAAGAACTATATTGAATAAGTAGGGAGAGAGTGGGCAGCCTTGTCTAGTCCCTGATTTTAGTGGGATTGCTTCAAGTTTCTCTCCATTTAGTTTAATGTTAGCAACTGGTTTGCTGTATATGGCTTTTACTATGTTCAGGTATGGGCCTTGAATTCCTATTCTTTCCAGTACTTTTATCATGAAGGGGTGTCGAATTTTGTCAAATGCTTTATCAGCGTCTAATGAAATGATCATGTGGTTTTGTTCTTTCAGTTTGTTTATATAATGGATCACGTTGATGGTTTTCCGTATATTAAACCATCCCTGCATGCCTGGGATGAAGCCTACCTGGTCATGGTGGATGATTGTTTTGATGTGGTCTTGGATTCGGTTTGCCAGAATTTTGTTGAGTATTTTTGCGTCGATATTCATAAGGGAAATTGGTCTGAAGTTCTCTTTCTTTGTTGTGTCTTTGTGTGGTTTAGGTATAAGAGTAATTGTGGCTTCGTAGAAGGTATTCGGTAGTGATCCATCTGTTTCAATTTTGTGGAATAGTTTGGATAATATTGGTATGAGGTCTTCTATGAAGGTTTGATAGAATTCTGCACCAAACCCGTCTGGACCTGGGCTCTTTTTGGTTGGGAGACCTTTAATGACTGCTTCTATTTCCTTAGGAGTTATGGGGTTGTTTAACTGGTTTATCTGTTCCTGATTTAACTTCGGTACCTGGTATCTGTCTAGGAAATTGTCCATTTCCTGAAGATTTTCAAGTTTTGTTGAATATAGGTTTTTATAGTAAGATCTGATGATTTTTTGAATTTCCTCTGAATCTGTTGTTATGTCTCCCTTTTCATTTCTGATTTTGTTAATTTGGACGCACTCTCTGTGTCCTCTCGTTAGTCTGGCTAAGGGTTTATCTATCTTGTTGATTTTCTATGAAAGATAAATCAGACATTTACTTTAATTCTTCTAAAAGTTGTAATTCAAATCATAGAAGTCATTGCATTGTACTTTTCTTAGTAGCTTTTTTTAGCGTTCCTAAAGTTTAAAGTCATAGGTTTAAATTATTTTACATTTTAAATATTTTCTTACATTAGAAGTGTTATAATATACTTTGGTAAAGTGTTATAATATACTTTGGTAAATTCTTAATGCTTGGAAGTAGAATTTGAAAGTCAGATATTGCCACAACTGTCTGTATGCAGATCCTGTGAGGAGGGAGCTGGAATCTCAGAAGTTTGGACAATCCTGAAAGAACAGGTGAGAGCACCACTTCTGCTCACATTCCTGGCTTATAAGGAACCTGCATGGAGCACTCTGGACAAAGGAACTGAGTAGCAGTCTGGGAAGGATCCTTCCTGTTTCCATCTGAGCCTGGAAGTTACCCTGTGACACAGTTCTCTGTACCCAGATCCTGCTGAGAGAAAGGCTATCTTCAAGAGTGTTGACACACAGGCTTACAGGAGGGTTAGAACACAGTCTGAGACAGCAAGACTAGCTAACACCAGAGATAAGCAGATGGTGAGAGGCAAGGACAAGAACCTAAGCAAGAGAAATGAAGGCTACTTGGCAACATCAGAAGTCAGTTGCCTCAACAAAGCAAGCCATGGTTACCCCAACACATCGGAAAAAAATTTGGATTTAAAATCACAACTCATGTTGCTGTTAGAGGATTTAAGAAGGACGTAAATAACTCCCTTAAAGAAATACAGAACACAGGTAAACAGGTAGAAGCCCTTAAAAAGCAAACACAAAAACCACGTAAAGAATTACAGGAAAACACAACCAAATAGGTGAAGGAATAGAACAAGACCATTCAGGATTAAAGAAGATATAGAAACAGAAACGATAAAGAAATAAGAAAGGGAGACAATCCTGGAGATAGAAAACCTAGGAAAGAGATCAGGAGTCATAGATGTAAGCATTACAAACAGAATACAAGAGATAGAAGAGAGAATCTCAGGTGCAGATGATACCCTAGAAAACATTGACACAAGCATCGAAGAAAAGGCAAATCACAAAAAGCTCCTAACCCAAAATATCCAGGTAATCCAGGACACAATGAAAAGATCAAACCTAAGGATAATAGGAATAGAAGAGAGCAAAGATTCCCAAATTAAAGGGACAGTAAATATCTTCAACAAAATTGTAGAATAAAACATTCCTAACTAATAGAAAGAGATGCCTATGAACATACAATAATCCTAGAAAACTCCAAATAGATTGAAACAGAACACCAATTTCCTCCTGTCACATAAATCAAAACACCAAATGTACAAAACAAAGAAAGAAAATTGAAAGCAGTAAGAAATAATGTTAAGTAACACATAAAGGCCTACCTCTTAGAATTACACCAAACTTCACACCAGAGACTATGAAAGCTAGAAGAAACTGGGCAGATGTCATACAGACCCTAAGAGAACACAAATACAAGAACAGATTGCTATATCAAATAAAACTCTCAATTAACATAGATAGAGAAACTAAGATATTCCATGGCACCATACCTTTCCACAAATCCAGCCCTACAGAGGAAAAGAAATGGAAAACTCTAACACAAGGAGGGAAACTATACCCTAGAAAAAGCAAGAAAGTAAACTAGTTTCAACTAACACAAAAGAAGATTGCCATACAAACATAATTCCACCTCTAACAACGAAAACAACAGAAAACAACAACCACTATTCCTATAATATCTCTCTACATCAGTAGACTCAATTCACCAATTTAAAAAAAAAAAACATAGACTAACAGACTATTAGTTTGAGTGTGTCTGGTTTGATGTGGAGGTCCTTGATCCACTTGGACTTAAGCTTTGTACAGGGTGATAAGCATGGATCGATCTGCATTCTTCTACATGATGACCTCCAGTTGAACCAGCACCATTTGCTGAAAATGCTATCTTTTTTCCATTGGATGGTTTTGGCTCCTATGTCAAAAATCAAGTGACCATAGGTATGTGGGTTCATTTCTGGGTCTTCAATTCTGTTCCATTAGTCTATCTGTCTGTCTCTGTACCAATACCATGCAGTTTTTATCACTATTCTAGGCATCTAGGGTAATTCAAGCATTTCAAGGGGAACATGAATACCCTTGGCAGGGAAGAGAGAGGCAAAGATTAAAACAGAGACTGAAGGAACACCCATTCAGAGCCTGCCCCACATGTGGCCCATACATATACAGCCACCCAATTAGACAAGATGGATGAAGCAAAGAAGTGCAGACTGACAGGAGCCGGATGTAGATCGCTCCTGAGAGACACAGCCAGAATACAGCAAATACAGAGGCGAATGCCAGCAGCAAACCACTGAACTGAGAATAGGACCCCCGTTGAAGGAATCAGAGAAAGAACTGGAAGAGCTTGAAGGGGCTCGAGACCCCATATGTACAACAATGCCAAGCAACCAGAGCTTCCAGGGACTAAGCCACTAACTAAAGACTATACATGGACTGACCCTGGACTCTGACCTCATAGGTAGCAATGAATATCCTAGTAAGAGCACCAGTGGAAGGGGAAGCCCTGGGTCCTGCTAAGACTGAACCCCCAGTGAACTAGACTGGTGGGGGGAGGGTTGGGAGGGGAACACCCATAAGGAAGGGGAGGGGGGAGGGGGATGTTTGCCCGGATACCAGGAAAGGGAATAACACTCGAAATGTATATAAGAAATACTCAAGTTAATAAAAAAAAAAAGAGATTGAATAGACAAATGTTGTTGGTAGCTGCCCATACCAGCTGTTGTCTGTTAGTCCACCGCGAAGGACACAGTGCGCATGAGCCAAGCACGTCATAGCCCACTCTCGGGGTATACAAATTGGGCATTGGGGCTTGCACCAGTCAGGTAGCGACACGAGTCTCCTAAGCATATGTAAGCAGTGCCTTTTCCTCCCTCGGGGTCCCCTGTCCCTGTTCAAGAGAGCTGTACAGTAAAAGCTTGTTCGCAGAAGAATCCTGTTGCTGTGCGTCCTTCTTGCTGGCGAGACGTTGGGCATGCGACAAAATGTCTTAAAGAAGAAGTTTAGATTAAATTAAAATGATAAATGCATATAATTTATTGAACATATTAGTTCATATTACATGCATTTATATTAATTTACTGTCTCAGGATATATATATGCACATTTTATAATATTATACATAATCAGAGTAGATACTGATGAGGGACTAGATCAAAGGCTCTTTTAGAGCCTAGGTGAAGCTTATCAGACATGAATGCATATTCTCCAGTCATTCTCAGCACCTTAGAGTGGTTTGAAATCTTTGTGAATTTTACTTGCTTATTCTATTACTTGCATAACTCACACAAATAATATATTCATGGGATCGAGTATTTTCCTCAGGAGACAGACAGTTTCAATAGGGTATTTTGAATGAAAAGGTATATGTTTTTCAAAAAATATATTTAAGTGGCTGTGAAGAATATTAGTGAATGAGATGTTGTTTCAGTTTGAGATTAGAAGTGTTAGATGTTTCTCCTTTACGCTATGTAGGTTTGACTACATAAGATATAATCCAAGTCACAACACAGGAATATACTAGTAAGATCATCAGTGTAAGGGGAAGCCCTGGGTCCTGCTAAGACTGAACGTGATTGTTTGGGGGAGGCAGCAATGGGGGGAGGATGGGGAGGGGAACACCCATAAAGAAGGGGAGGGGGAGGGATTAGGGGGATGTTGACCCGTAAACCCGGAAAGGGAATAACACTCGAAATGTAAATAAGAAATACTCAAGTTAAAAAAATAATAAAAAAGGAATATACAAGGCAAAGGTAGGTTAATGCTTATGTTTATAGTGGCTTTAATATTATTTTATTATAGCATAATTGGCACTAAATAAGCAATGCATTTTAAACAAAGCTACTAATGTCAGAATTACATATATATCTCAGAAGCCATCCACTATCTAGGCACTGAGTGTCTTTGCATTCTAAAATTTCCTCACACTCTTTTCAAGTCTATTCTTCTTCAAATCCTTTACTTTCTTATCTGTCAGTAAGTAAATAATGAATTATTCCCTGACATTATTTGTTAGGTTTCATGAAAATGTTTCCTATAACTAACATAATAGAATAGGGACAGCATAATTATTTCGATTATGTTGGCAGTTATTGTTTAAATGAATCCTCTTCTCCAACTTCAGTTTGCATTTTATGGCACCCTTATGATGTACCATTGGCTATGACTCTGTTACTGACATGACTCCTGTGAAGGTATCAGGTAGGGATCAGAGCTTTACTAGAATCTCACTATGGGGTTTCCATTGTCCTGGGGGTCTAAACACTGTAAATTTTTCAAGATTGTTTTCTCTTGACTCTGTAATCTGGTGAAGTCTATTAAGCAAATGAAGCATTGCTATACTTACCTGCTTTGTTAGTTTTGTGTTTATTGCCTTGTAGAGCTATATCTTAAACACAATGTCTTGTGCGATACTTCTGAGGAAAGAAACTGAGAAGTGTTGGAAATCTTGGGTCCTACAGAGAATCAAGTGGAAACTTCCATTCCTTAATCCTCGACATACAGATAGTCACCTGCCCTTGTATTCTTCATATCATTTTTTTCCTGATTTGCAATTACAGACAAGTACAAAGAGAAAATTTTTCTTTATAAGTGTAAACCTTACGACAAAGGTTTCCATCTGTTAATCTGTGCGAATTAAATCTGCATTTTTATATAGAGGAATGTTACATATTTCATGGTCCCTGTTAGGAAAGATGTCTTTTCCATTTCTCAACTTTTGTCTTGATGGATGGCAATATAATATACAAACTACTTGAGACTTTTTTCCTCTCTATTCTTATCTGACATAATAGCTTTTTATTGATGAGTTTACTTACTCCAGAATGTCTCAGGTCGGGAAATAAAAATAAATTGCACAGGTGGATGACAAGACAGATTGAATTTAGATTAAACAGTGTTCTGACATCAGAACTTATTTATTAAAACTAGGATTTCAAAACTGTTTTTAACAAAATATGATGAGCTTTCAAGAGATTATTTAAGAATGTTATAATTATGATTGATATGGTGATTGTGGCATTTATAAAACTCCCACCTCTTTACAATTTTAAATCAGCTTAATACATTTATTCCTGTACAATTTATGAAAAACAATGGTCTCATTCAAAAATGATATGTCAAATTGGACAAATTGATTAAATAAGTTGGCTTCAATATCTTGTAAATAAAAGTAAAATAAAAGAGGGATGAGCTCTCACCATAAATTATTTCAAAGATTATAATCCAAATGTTTACAGTTGATAAACTAAACAAATATCTTTCAGAATTTTGAGGGAAATGAGTCAACAATAATGCAGAAATCTTATAAACAAAGGCTATGTGACTAAAAGCAATTATTATTTGTAAAATTTAGCTTATAATGAAAACTTAAAATAGTTCCTGAAATGCTCTGTTTCGGATTGAATATTATCCTTTCAGTACTTTATTATTTTGTTATATAATTGGTTATGCTAGAGAATAAATTTGATTAGCCTAGCACTCCATAATATGTATATCTCCAGCAGAGATTTGTTTCCTTGTACTTCTTTGTCTTGATAGAACTGCTGTACCTAGCTTGACTCTATGGAATATGTAGAACTTTTTTCTTGTCTTCCTACTAGTTAATTTATTTTTCACTTTACATCCTGATTGCAGCCCCATCTCCCCTACCAGTTTTCCCTCACACAGTCCCTTCTCCCTTTCCTGCTTCCCTTCTTCTCTGAGAAAGGGGAGTTCCCACCTGGGTACCAACTCACCATGGCATATTATGTCATAGCAGGACTAGGTATATCCTCTCCCAATGAGAAAAGACAAGGTAGTCCAGTTATGGGAACAGGATCCACAGGCAGGTAACCCAGTCAGGGACAGCCCCTGCTCCAGTTGTCAGGGGACCCACAAGAAAAACAACCAAGCTGCACATCTACGTACTTGAAAAGGTCCTAGGTCCAGCCCATTAATGCTCTCTGGTTGGTGCTTTGGTCCGTGGGAGCCCACAAAGGTCCAGGTTAATTGACTCTGTTGGACTTCTGGTGGAGTCCTCATTCTCTCTAGGTCCCTCAGTCCTTCTCCCACATTTTCCACAGGACTCTCTGAGCTCCCTCTAATGTTTGGCCATGGATCTCTGAATCTGTTTCAGACAGCTACAGGGTGGAGCCTCTCAGAGGACAGTTATGCTAGGATCCTATCTGCAGAGTATCATTAATAGTGTCAGCGATTGGTGTTTGCAGATGGGATGGGCCTCAAGTTGGAACAGTCATTGGCTGGACATTCCTTCAGTCTCTCATCAGTCTTGGTCCTTGCACTACTTGCAGACAGCATGAATGTTGAGGAAAAGGTTTTGAAGATTGGTTGGTGTCCTCATCCTACCACCGGGTTTCCGGCCTTCAGGCTCCTTATTCCACAGTGCTAGGAGTCTCAGTTGGAGTTACTCTCAAAGCATTGCTGAAGCCTTTCCCATTCTAGGTCTCTAGAATATCTTAGTGATTTCCTCATCCTACTTGCTAATGATGTCCACTCACTCTCCTGGCCTTCTCTCCCTGGCTGTCTCTAACCCCTCCTCCTCAACTCTGCTTTCCTCTCCTTCCCCTGTCCCATCCAGGTCCCTCCCTCCATTCCTCTTCCGAGTGAGATCCCAGCATCCTCCCTAGGGTCCGACTTATTATTCAGTATAATTGTGTCTGTGGATAGTAGCACGATTATCCTGTACGTCATGGTTAACGTCCACTAAAACATGAGTACATACCATGAATATTTTATTTTTTACTTTAAATTGGATGTTTTTATTTACATTTCAAATGTTATCCCCTTCCCTGGTTTCCTGTCCATAAAAACCCTATCCCATCCCTCTCCTCCTTCTTTAAGGGTGTTTCCCCGCCCATCCATACACCCCGTCCTGCCTCCCAGCCCTGACATTCCCCTACCCTGGTGAGTCCAGCCATGGCAGGACCAAGGGCTTCTCCTCCCATTAGTGCCCAACAAGGCCAGTCTCTGCTTCATATGCAGCTGGACCCATGGGTCTGTCCATGTGTACTCTTTGGATGGTGGTTGAGTCCCTTGGAGCTCTAGTTGGTTGGTATTGTTTTTCCTATGGGGTTGCAAACCCTTTCAGCTCCTTCAACCCTTTCTCTAATCCATCCATTTGTGACCCTGTTCTCAGTTCAATTGTTGGCTGCAAGCATCCACCTTTGTATTTGTGATGCTCTGGCAGAGCCTCTCTGGAAACAGCTATATCAGGCTCCTGTCAGTATGCACTTTTTGGCATCAGCAATATTGTCTGGGTGGGTGACTGTATGTATATGGGTTGAATCCCCATGTGGTACAGTCTCTGAATGGCCATTCCTTCAGTCTTCGATACAAACTTTGTCTCTGTATTGCCATATCTTTCTGATTTTGGGTTACCTCACTCAGGATGATATTTTCTAGTTGCATCATTTGCCAGCAAGTATCATGATATCCTTTATTTTCATAAAGGATCCACATTTTCTTCATCTATTTTTTTGATTGAGTTTTTTCCAGAGGGCCTTTATGAATAAAGCTACTATCAGATTGGAAAAACTATCCTTATTACCATAGTGGAGCATGCTATGGGTTTATGCCCAGGAGTAGTAAAGCTGGGTCTTATGTAGAAACATTTCTAATTTCCTGAGAAACTGCCAAATTGATTTCCAAAATGGTTGTAAAAGTGTGGATTCTCACCAGCAATGAAGGAATATTTCCCTTGCTCCATATCATCACCAGTTTGTGTTGTCACTTGATCTCAGCCATTTTGATTCATATAAAGTGGAATCTCAGAGTCCTTTTGATTTGCATTTCTTTAGTGACTAGGGACTTTGAACAATTCTTTAAGTTTTTCTCTGCCATACGAGTTTCCTTAGTTGAGAATTCTGTACCCCATTTTAAAAATTTGGTTATTTGTTCATTGTTATCCAACTTCTTGAGTTCTCCATATATTTTTGGACATCAACTCTTTTTTGGATATAGGGTTGGTGAAGATATTTTCATGTTCTGTAATCTTTCAGTTTGTATGATTGTTCTAGTAGAGCACCTCATGTAGCTTTGATTATAATTCTGTACCTCCAGGCTTGTAAAACTTGACAGAATATTTGGAGATTAATGAAGAAATTTATATTTATTATTTAATCTATTTTACGTGTAAATAGATTTGGTTTAAGTAAAATATATTGTGACTAAGGATTCCCATTCCCAACTTGGCCCAGATCTCCCCTTCTCCATTCCTACTCAAATCCTTACCCTTCCTGTTTTTCTCATTCAAAAATATAAGGATACTTAAAAATAAATAATAATAAATAAAACTAAGAAAATAAAACAAACAAGAATAGTACAAAACAAAAAGCCAAGAAAGAACAAATAACAAAAATAGACAGATGTCTGCATTCACATCCACAAAAATCTTATAAAAACACAAAACTATAAACCATAAAACATACACAAACATCTGTAATGATAAAAAAGAAAGACAAGAAAAGATCTTGACAATACAATGTGAGAAAAAGAACTTTCAAAAATGGCACTGAGTTCATTGTGTGTTTCTTTCTTTTACTGGGAATGGAACCTCCCCTTAATTGTAGGTTGTATCCCTATTGAGAAATAATTTTCCTGCTGCAAATGGTCATCAATTGAAGGTTGCTTCTCTGTTCAGGAATGGACTTGCTTATGCTTCCCCTCTCAGCATTGGGACCCCATCTGCTTAGATCTATGTACAAGGGAGGAATGTTTTAATGTGGGAATACATTAAATGTCAGATAATTTCTAATATGTTTCTATTTGACTAATATTCACAATTGTCCCAAAACATTTTTAAATTCTCCAGTAGTTGTACTTAACAGGATTCCAACATAATATTCATCAAGTAAATGTTATGAGCTATAATGTATATTGTATTACTAACAACCATTTGTTTTATTGTTTTATATTTTATTCTTTATTGGTACTTAAAGAAACTTTCCAAACTATATGAAAATAGAAATTCTGTTTTCTCAGGAAAGCAATAAAGTGTAACAGAGATACTGATGAAGAAAACTATTATAACTTCATTTAAAAAAATCAAGTTTAACACAATCTGTTTCAGTTCAGTACATTTTACTACAAAGTAAGTTTAGTGAGGAAAAAAAGCACTCTAGATTTTTTGAATCTAGCTGTTGAGTGAGGGATCTCTGTGCATACGAGGACAAGTTTTCCCTATGTGTCTTTATAACCCTAGAGAATAGAAAAAGAGCCTACCTCATTCCATTGTCTCCTTACTCTTCTCATGACATTCTACTCAGAGCAACACTTGCTTTGCATATACAAATATAAAGTATAATTGCACATTTTTTCCTCTGTGAATATTGCCAAAGTTTAATGCCAATCTTTCATAAATTACTCTTTTATGCTTTACTGTTTACATATGAACTGAAGTGTTGCTGTAAAATTATAAAAATGCTGTCTTTTAGCCAGCACTAGATCCGGTACTGTAGTGTCCCAAGATATCTGGTAGATGTCTTCATCTCAGTTAACAAACCTCTTACCTGCTTTGCTCTATCCCATATCGCACTGCCAAAGGTTTTTCTCCAAGCCTGGCAAAAATCTCTCTACCCATCTTGTTTTCAAGGCAGGTTGCCACAATGCCAGAAATATGCATCCTAATTCCATGGCAGCTTATGGTAGCCACATAGTCTCTTAAACTTAAATCACCACATGAGAGAATATACA
The DNA here is from genome assembly GCF_021556685.1 of Rattus norvegicus. NCBI lineage: Eukaryota > Metazoa > Chordata > Mammalia > Rodentia > Muridae > Rattus > Rattus norvegicus. Next base: position 29,138,089 of record NC_141547.1, read on the forward strand.
GCACAATAACCTCTGATCCAATTGATAAGATAGAATTGCCCACCTAAACATACAAAGTCCTATACGCACCGATCACTTAAGGATATTCCTAACAATCTGTAAATGTGCAGAGAAGAATCTTAACATCAGCTTCCATGTTCTCTCTGTGGCTTCCTCTGACTCCCCTCCAGTCTCTTCCTCTCTCTAAAACTTTTCTCCCACCCATCCTTCCTTCTTGTCCAATGACAGGACTCATTCTATATTGTACCTGTCTACATTTGATTACATCAGAGAATGATGTCTTTAAATCGAAATCACACACCCTTATTTGGATTGAAAACTATATGTATAAGGTAAAACCAATTCAAACAACAACACATTTAAAGATATATTGAAAAGATATATGAAAATGTTTTGGAATAATGACTAATAGTATAAACTCTTTTGCTCTTTTGAGGCATAACTAAACACTTCAAAAATGGGGTTGATAATGTTCCAGTGGATGGTCCAGCATCCATTTAAATCCATGTATATACCAATGCCAGTTTGTGATAAAAAAGGAAATAGGAAGGAAAATATGAAAGGAATTGGAAAGGAAAAACTACAATGCAGATTTAAGCAAATATATATTTATGTATAGGAAATTCTCGAAGAATAAATATGTATATACTCTTAAGAAACAGATAGTGTGATATGTTTATATTCTCAGATATGAATAATCATGTCAAGGTATAGATTTACCTATTAGAATTTTGAAAGTGGTACCTACTCAAAGCTCTTTTCAATGACCCAGTTACCATTCACCTTGATATGACCATATATCCATATCCCTTTCAGAAGTAATGCAACTTTTTTGCTCACTGCACAGGATAAAATGATAAGTTACTTTCAACATTTTTATTTTCTGTAATCCCCATGTTATTCTGAGTTCTATCCACAACTCTTGGGACTCAACCATTCCAGTTCTGCTGAACTTATAGGATGACCTGTCATAGTTCAAAGATGTTATTTCTGATAAGCTACTGGTGTCTGCCATTTCTTAGAAACTCCATACTACTACTGGGATTATCTTGAACAGCATTTCATTGATTTGTTAAAATGTTATCTGTAACATAGCAAGACTTGAAGAAAAAAATAGTTATACATAGCTACCTTCCAAAAATAAAAGATGCCTGATATTTACTTTAAATACAATCCCACTACAACAATACTAAGCAAGGAGTGGTAACACAGCTCATAGTAAACATCTGTTTTAAGCTTTGAATATATACATGTTAATTGTCTTAAAAGAAAAACTTATTTGGCAAATATGAAAGTAATTATATAAACATTTAATTAAAAGTGACTTATTTATGTTTTTAACTTCTATTTTCTTGAAGTGCATTATCAATAGAATAAATGGAAAATTTGGTAAAAAGGGGATAATGAGTGCCAAACTTGATTCTAATTTTAGAATAAAAGAATTGTAGACATGAGGCATCAAAAACATGAAGAGACTTCTAGGACATTGAGGACTACTTTAGAAGATTGGGAACATCATGAGAGACTGAGCAAAGATAAATATATTGAAATTATTGGAAGTCAGATGCTCAGAGATATTACTAAAAGAAAGAAAATTTTAAAAAGTTATTAGATTGTATTAGATTGAATTTGAGGATTTCTAATACTGATTCAAAAATTTATCTAGAGACTTAAATATAAGTGTGTATATAATGTGTAAGTATGTTCACCAATATATACATATCAATGACAGATATGTAAGCATATGATATTACATACTGAATAGGGCACACATATATTGCATCTGTTAAAGATCCTACATCATTTAGTAGCTTTGATGCAGTAAGAATGCCAAAGGCACAGAGCGTTAAATGCAGCTTGGTAATGGATTTCTCCTGCTCATGTAAAACTGAGCTATATTTTTGATACCACTTAATATTTATAATTGAATCTTCCACGAAACGGATAGTAAACGTTGTTAAAAACGATTGATGTCACATCTCTAATACAAAATGATACTGGAACAAGACTTTATGAGAAAAATTATCAAAAGAAAAAAAGATATATATTGAAAGATTTGCCAAGAAATATTCATACTACTCTGTTTGCCAAATGTAGGGAAATTTAACCATCAAGAATAGGGATAGTTTATACTACCTACAATGAAATTGCTATCCATACCTCTATTGAGATATTTTTTCTACAATTTTCTCTTTTTCTCATTGGTATTTTCATACATGACAAACAGTAATTCACTTTTCTATCCCTATCTGATTTATACATAATCTTCTCTATAATATCCAGCTTCAAGTCTCTCTCACTTTCTTTTGCTATGTCTCTTTATTATAAAATTATGATTTTGAGAATATAATTTCATAATTCCATTCATTGTTTTTGTCCTCCAACTCCTCCAAGTCCCCTTGACCTTTGCTCATTTTTAAAATCTTGTACTCTTTTTAAATTGTTGCCTACATTATATATATATAATTTATTACATAAAATCTATAATCTATGGTCTATTATCTATAATCTATAACATATATCATATAATGTATAACATATAATGTATAATGTATATTTGGAATACAATATATGATAAAGATATGTGGTGTATCATATATAATATATAATATATAATACAAAATATGATACATGATACATGACATATGATATATAAAAATACAAAATATGTAATTATATATATTCTAAAAATATAAATAAAACATGTTAAGTTTATATAATGTTGCTTACATGCACATATTTTCAGGACTGAAATTTGGTTTGGATAACCAATGTACATGATTTCCCCATGGTTATGTCATGATTCTTGCTCTCAGCATCTCTTAATGACTTGTAATTCTTTGTCAAGGGCTAAACCACAATGAGATCTCTCTCATTTTTTAAAAAAAATTAATATACTATGGTATTCTTTAAAGCATAAATTCTATTTAATGCTGTCTGTATGTGCATGGATTTAGAGGCACATCCGAAAAGAAAATATATTCTATGACACTACTGGCTCCCCTTTCTATTGCTTATAGCTTGTCAGCTAGAGGGACAGTTCAAAGAGGCTTCATGGTCCGTGTTGGAATTTTACCTGGCTTAATCTTGGTCAAACATTGTGCTTCCAATCATAGTTTCTATGAGTTCATGTGTATGATGGCCTCGTCAATTCTAGAAATTGTTGTTTTGACAGAGGATGTCTACTGTTGCTGGCTTTTACAATCATTCTCCCCAATCTTACATAATAATCACCAAGTTAGGGAAAGAGGATTATTCAAAAGTTTCTTATTCTCAGGAAGTTGAACAGTTATTATTCCTTATATTAATTGAAATTCATTGCAGAATGAATTGTATTTGGTGAAGGTTTAAAGATATACTAATTTTGCAGAAAATAGTAATAGGTTTTGTCTGAGTTACAGTTATCATTGTCATGGCAACATGAGGAGGAAAGGGTTTATTTGGCTTATGATTTGGGATCACTGATCACCATTGAAAGAAATCAGGACAAGAACTAAAAGAAGGTAGAAGACTCAACTCAGGAACTGAAGAAGAGGACATGGAGGGATGCTGCTTCCTTTATTGATACCTTTGTTTTGTTAACCCTGCTTTCTTATAGAACCCAGGACCTACAGCCCAGAATGGCATGATTTACAATGGACTGGAGCCTCCCCCATAAAACACTAATTAAACATATGTCCTAAAGGCAGGTCTTTACAGATTTTACAGAGGCATTTTCTTAATTGGGGTTGCCCCCTCTTAGGTGGCTTCAGCTTGATTCAAGTGGACATAAAATTATACAGCACAGACACCTGTTCTTCCTATGAGGTTGCAAACTCCTTCAGCTCCTTCAGTCTTTGCCCTAAGTTCTCCATTGGGGTCTCTGCACCCAGTTCGATATTTCACTGGGTGCATCCACATCTGTATTGGTCAGGCTCTGGCAGAGCCTCTCAGGGGACAGCTATACCAGGCTCCTGTCAGCAAGTGCTTCTTGGCATCACCAATAGTATGTGGTTCTGCTGTCTGAGAAGAGGATTCTTGAATGAAGGGAAAATAAATCCCAGTGTTATAAAGGAATCTAGACTAGTGGCTTCAGTGGAGAGGGGAGAGGAGAGAAGGATAGAGGGTAAAATTAATGAGGGATAACTAACATCAAAGGGATTTTGAAAAGCCATGTAAAATCCTGCTTATTAAAGTTCTCTAATACATATAAAATATAACAGCAATTCAAATGTATTTATTACATAATGAGGATATAACATCAATGTATATGACTTGTGTGTGTGCATGTGTGTGTGTGTATGTGTATGTCTATGTTTTAGTATTTGTGCTGTGTATGTTAGTTCACATGTGTACAGATAAGATATTTTATCTTGCTATTGTTATTTTTTTAATTTGTTTAAAGTTTTAGGTATGAGTTTCTGTTTTTTTTAAAGTTTCTAAGAGAGAAAGAGCAAAAAGGAGAAACAGTGAATTGAGATAAGAAGGTAAGCAAAATCTAGGAATTGTGGATTTGGAAATAGTATAATCAGAATGCATAATACAATAAAAGACTTTAGAAAAAAGTTTTAATAAAGGAATAAAGTCAGAAAGAAAGTGGTTAAATCTATAAAAATTCCTTTTCCCACCATCCCTGTTTGCATATCTTTCCAGAGCAATTACTATAACTTTCAGCATTCACAGATAGATAAAGTCACTGAATATTCTTCTCTTTCAATAGCATAAGTATCACTTCATGGAAGGATGAATGTTAGATTACTTTTAAAGGACATGGTCCCAAATATTAAAATCATTAACAGCAATATATATGCAAGGAAATGGTTGATTTTAAAATTATGGTGGCTTATTTCAATCAACCATGCAGCTTGGATATGGCTAAGAACCAATGAGTTCTCTGGAAGAGACACTCTCTAATTTGTTGGTAGCCTGCAAATGTTACAAAGTGTTCATTCAGGCTTTCATGAGATAGCAGGCATATTGGAGTGTGTTTGCCAGTGCTGCTGTCATCAAGTCATTTGTGCTTCTGAAGTTAGTCACTCATCCTTTTACAAGGAATTGCAATGAGATTTGTAGATTTTCTAAAATGGATTTGGTTAGTATCCCTATTTTGGTTTACCATTAGTTTTCCATGTGGATTGCGTGGTTTACCATTGATTTCATGTATGGAATGAGTAGTAAATATAAGTATGGAGCTGACTTGACATTCAACTACCATGAATAATGGATAATGTTAATGCCTCTTCAGCTGATCACTATTAGGGACATAATTATTCTATGGTATTTCTCCAGAAGTGTCTTGAACAAATTCTGCATTGGGTGAAGAGCAAAACAAGCTGCAACAAACTAAGGCAAATTCTTACCATGGAAAGTTGAACAGCCGTGGAAATAGACAAGGCCAGTATAAGCAGTGTAGAACTAGAAAAATATTTTCTATTAAAGAATAAAGACATACACCAATGTAATTGTTACAGAGTAATTTCCTCTGACATTAAAAATTCCATCTTGGAGGTGATTTCCTTAAGATACAAGGTGTTCTAAAAGGATGGAAAAAATTTCATCCTGAGGGAAGCTTGCTAAAACTGAAAAAGTCAACAATATAATACTTTTTAGGAAGTCCCTGAAACTTACTAGGTTCACTATGCTTCTTTAATCCCAAAGAATAAACATTCAGTCAGAATGACTGAGAAATAGCCTCAAACTATCAGAACCTCCTCACCATGGCTCAAACAAACCAAGCTGTTAAATAGAGGCAAATTTCAGCTATGTTGCTTGAAAGGAACTAAGAAAAACTGAGCTACCTAGAAAAGACATCTTCTAACTTATTGAGCTCTCTGCAGCAGATCTCAAGGTTTTAGCTTTAACAAGATGGTAAACATGTAGGCCAAGTTTTGTTGATGTAGTTGTGATTAAGTCATTTAGGTTTCTGGTATTCCTCACCATCTTTCTACAAATAGCTCCAATAAAATTCATTGATTCATCTGGGGATTTTGGGAGTATCCCTACTTTGGTTTGTCACAGTCAAATGATATCAGTAGAGTTTTCTTTCCTTCCTTCCTTCCTTCCTTCCTTCCTTCCTTCCTTCCTTCCTTTCTTTCTTTCATTCCTTCCTTCTTTCTTTCTTCAAGGGTCAGGTTAAACAAAAGCAATTCATAATATCTTGTTAAGTCTTATGTAAAAATGGACTAGATTATTGACTAATTTCAAAGGAAACTATGTTTGCATAACAATATTATATTAATAGCAGATTATCATGATTGTGCTGAGGTACGAAGGGTTCTTTGTTAAAGGTTAGGGAACCAGTGACCATGACACAGAAACTCTTCTATTACTTCGTAGTATTTTTGTTGATTTTTTGGGATTTTCATACAATTCCCTCTGACTATAATCGCTTCTCAGTTTTCAAATGTCCACTCCCTAAACACTTGTAACCTTCCCCAAAGAAAACAAGAATAAAATATACCAAGTGCAATTTGTGTTGCCCGTATGCTCACTGGAGCATGGTCAAATACACAGTGGACAATCTATTAGAGAAAACTGAATCCTTCCACACCCTAACCTTAACCATAAACCTAAAAATAAAATCTTTATTGATGGCAAGCAGCAGCTCCAAATAATATAGCTTCAAGACTTAGAACCCTATGGGTTTGATGCAAAACAAAACATATGCAAACAACCCCCAACATTCTTTCCCTTCTTCACTTAGCGATCAGCAGAACCATGGGAGATAAAAAGCAATGTTAGTGCCTTAGGGAATTTCCTGGAACTACAGACTAGTATGTAATATGTTAGGACATTGTATCTGCTTTGGAAGATGTTGGGACCTACAGAAATAATGTTAAGTTCAGAATGTTTTATTTCACATGGAATTTGTTGAGAGCAAAGTTCTATAAGCCTGTTATACCCTCAAATTGCATTGGGAAAATATGTTTAACCTATTTAATTAGATGAGAGTTTAAAGAGTGTAACTGTTCATGTATGGAAATTAAGGATATAAGAAATAAAAAATGAGGAATGAGAACCAGCAAATGTTCTTTTGTTTAAAAATGCTATATGAGAATTAATATGCTAGTTGAAAGATACTTATAATTGCTATCTGAAGTAAAGATACTAAAGTACAGATACTTATATTATCTCTCTAAGCATCATGTCTGAAATTATTTATCATGATTTGTTTGCAAAGTGAAAAGTGCTAGTGAAGTTGATTTTGAGGCATATATTTTTATAGTTTTTTTGTATTTTTATGTCACAAGAAATATTTTATCCCATACTATCTTTGAAAGAACATTTGTAAAATCAGTTATAATGGACAGTAGAGATAGAATTTTATGATGTACAACAGAGAAAGAATTTGTTTATTGTCACCTTAGCAGAATCATTTATGAAATAGTGCTTGCCTGTACTTGGGAATATTCAGTCCTGATGAAGTCCCAGAGTGTACATCGATCATGCACTTGAGTACACCTCCGTGTCATCCCATCACTGAGAAGAAACAGAGCCAATGGAAATATGTAGGTAAACTGCCTTCTCTGTCATAACAAGTAAAGCCTTTGACTTCAACTCCAATGTCTCTTGACTTCTGCCAGCATCTATAAAGCTCTGACAAGCTAAATTTTACCTTCCATCCAGGATAAAATCTCAGACCTTTCACAGTTCTTGACATCTGTATGCAGAGGATTGGAAATGGTGATTGATCGATGCAGTAAAGTATCACCTGAGACATATGGATGCAGGTTCTCCAAGAGTGTCATAGCAATATCTCAGAAAGGAAACCTTTCCGAAATATTTATGACAATAGAAAATGTAATTACACTGAAACTCATTTTGATAACATAAAAATAATAAAATGAAGGTACTTAGTATTAACTACATACAAGGTCTTGAAAATCAGTGTTAAGCTGAAATTTAAAGTTATTCATGCATTTTTTTAGTTTATGCATTCATCAAGGAGCCAGATAATTCATAAAACTCTATGGCTGACCTTTTTAGTTATAAAATATACATAATAATGTAATGAAAATCCTGTCATTGTGTTTTTAGAACTAATTATCCTGCTAGTATTTGAAGTATAATAAATAACTAGATACTTCAGGTATTAGTGAGAGGCTGGGAATTTAGAAGTATTTTAATTTTTCAAAACAAATAATCAGTGTTTAAGAACAAAATAATAGTTTTATGTATAAAACTACATGTAGCAGCAAGTCTTTGTCTTTTGTAGTGCTTTGTTTGCAATAACTGTGAAATATAAGGATACATGTACTTACATTATTTTAAAAAATTATTTATTTTGGCTAGGAGAAATGTCAATCATAGGAGTATGCCCTGAGCTTAACAATTGAATATTGATATTTTAGGAATGAAATATATAAAAGTTTAATAAGACTATTTTAAATACCCAATATGAGCACAAAAACATTGAAGATTGATCTGTATATATTACTTAATGACTTCCTGTTTCACTTTTCTAATCACTAAAATGAAGTTATGAAAACAAATGTGTGAATGAGAGACAAAAGAAATTAACATGCATATATAAATTTATTATACTGTTCTCTGTTATACGTATCTGTATTTCCCAATTTCTGCAAATGAACAATTCTAGTGACAAAATGTAAATAATATTCTAGCTTCTAATAACTTATAAATTATGTAGACAAGATTTTTTTTGGTACAAGAACAAATTTCATGTCGAAGATCTTTGTCTAAAGTTTGCAATGAGCAAGTGAAAGATCTGCATGACAAGAACTTTAAATTCCTGAAGAAAGAGATCGAGGAAGAGTTCAGAAGATGGAAAGATTTCCCATGCTCATGGAATGGCAAGATTAATATAGTAAAAATGACCATCTTACAAAAAGCAATCTACTGATTCAATGCAATCCCCATAAAATCTCTAATTCAATTCATCATAGAGTTATAAAGAGTAATTTTCAAATTCATTTGGAATAACAAAAAACCCGGGATAGCAAAACTATGCTCTTTTTTATTGGATATTTTTTATTTACATTTCAAATGTTATTCCTTTTCCAGGTTTCGCATCCATAAGCCCCTATCTCATCCCTCTCCCCCTTCTTCTATAAGGGTGTTTCCCCTTCCCAAGCACCCCCCTTCTCGCTTCCCCACCATGACATTCCACTACACAGGCCTCCAGCCTTGGCAGGACCAAGGGATTCTCCTCCCTATGGTGCCCAATAAGGCATCCTCTGCTACATATACAGTTGGAACCATGGGTCTATCCATCTGTAGTCTTTCGGTAGAGATTTATTCTCTGGGAGATCTGGTTGGTTGGTATTGTTGTTCTTATGGGGCTGCAAACCCCTTCAGCCCCTTCAATTCTTTCTCTAACTCCTCCAATGGGGAACCTGTTCTCAGTTCATTGGTTTGTTGCTATCATTCACCTATGTATTTGTCATGCTTTGACAGAGCCTCTCAGGAGACAGCTATATCAGGCTCCTGTCACCATGCACCTCTTCACTTTATAAATATTGTATAGTTTGGTGGCGATATATATATATATATATATATATATATATATATATATATATATATATATATACATATATGGGCTGGATGCCCAGGTGGGGCAGTCTCTGCTCCAAACTTCGTCTCCATATCTCCTCATATGAAAATTTTTGTTCCCTCTCCTAAGAAGGACTGAAGCATATTCATTCTGGTCATTGTTCGTCTTGAGCCTCATGTGGTCTGTGGATTGTATCTTGGGTAATTTGAGCTTCTGGGCTAATATCCACTTATCAGTGAGTGCATATGATATATGGTGTTTTGTTATTAGTTTACCTCACTCAGGATGATAGTTTCCAGTTCCATTCATTTGCCTATGAATTTCGTAAAGTCATTGTTTTTGATAGCTGTGTAGTATTCCATTGTGTAGATATACCACATTTTCTATATCCATTCCTCTCTTGAAGGGTATTTGGGTTCTTTCTAGCTCCTGGCTATTATAAATAAGGCTACTATGACCATAGTGGAGCATGTATCTTTGTTAAATGTTAGAGTAATTTTTGGGTATATGCCCAGGAGAGGTATAGTTGGGTTCTTAGGTAGTACAATGTCCAATTTTCTGAAGAACCTACAGACTGATTTCCAGAGTGTTTGTGCAAGCTTGCAATCCCACCAACAATGGAGGAGTGTTCCTCTTTCTTCACATCCTCGCCAGCATCTGTTTTCGCCTGTTTTTGACATTAGCCATTCTGACTGGTGTGAGGTGGAATCTCAGGGTTATTTGGTTTTGCATTTTCCTGATGACTAAGGATGTTGAGCTATTCTTAACAATAAAAAAAACTTCTGGAGAATCACCATCACTGACTTCAAGCTATACTATAGAGCAATAGTGATTAAAAACTTCACGGTATTGGTATGGAGATAGGCAAGTAGATCAATGGAACAGAATTAAAGACCCAGAAATCAACTCACATACCTATGGTCAATGGAAATTTGACAAAGAAACTAAAACAATCCAGTCAAAAACAGACAGCATTTTCAACAAATGGTTCTAGCTCAACCGGAGGTCAGCATGTAAAAGAATGCAAATGGATTCATTCTTATTTCCTTGTACAAAGCTCAAGTCCAAGAGGATCAAGGGTGGTCACATAATCCATATACACTGAATCTAGAAAAGAAAGTTTTGAAGAGCCTCAAATACTTGGGCATAGGGGAAAATTCCCTGAACAAAATACCAATAGCCTATGTCCTAAGACCAAGAATTAACGATTGGGACCTCACAAAATCACAAAGCACACTGTCAATAGAACAAATGGCAATTCTCTGATTGGGAAAAGATCTTACTAATCCTACAGCTAATAGAAGGCTAATATCTAATATATACAAGGAACTCAAGAAGTTAGACTCCAGAGTGCCAAATAGCCCTTTTAAAAAATGGGATACACAGCTAAACAGAGTTCTCAACTGAGGAATCTCACATTGTTGAGAAGCACTTAAGGAAATGTTCAACATCCTTAGTCATCAAGGAAATGAAAATGAAAATGATCCTGAGATACCACCTCACACCAGTCAGAATGGCTAACACCAAAAACTCAAGTGCTAGCTCATGCTGACTAAGATGTGGAGAAATAAGAACACTCCTCCATTGCTGGTGGGAATGCAAGATGGTACACCCACTCTGGAAATTAGTATGGCAGTTCCTGGACATAGAACAACCTGAGGACCCAGCTATACCACTCCTGGACATATGCCCAAAAGATGCTTCAACATATAACAAGGACACATGATCCATTATGTTTATAACAGCCCTGTTTGCAATAGCCAACAACCTGGAAAGAACCCAGATGTGTCTCACCAGAGGAATAGATACAGAAAATGTGGTACATTTAAACACCCTCATGGAGGCAGAGGGATGGAGGGTGGGATGGAGGGGAAGTTTCAGAAGGGAAACCAGGAAGGGGATAACATTTGAAATGTAAATATATAAAATAACCAATTAAAAAAAGAAATAAGAGAAATCCTCACAGAGATAAGCGTGTTTTCCAATTTCGTTCTCCATGTTTAGCAGCAGAACAGGTTGTGGAGCTCGTTGACCACCTACAGAAAACTTTAATTTTAAGTCTTTGTTTATTACTATCAGAAATATACTATATTTTTGCTCAGTTTGGGGAGTAACATATGGTTTGCCCCCATTGCATGTGTTTCTTTTTTCTTTTTTCTAATTCACCTCATTTTCACTTCAGCCTTTTGTGCTCAGCATGCTGTCTCATCGAGATTCTTCTGGAACCTCTTTGGAACTGTCCCTCCCTACTGATTAAATCCTGCTTTTCCCTAATATTCATATAGTACCTGATTCTTTGGAACTTAAAGACCCTCAGGATCTTTGTTCCATATAATATAACCTACTATCTAAAATCTACATTTCTTAAGCCACAGTAATTCATGGTACATGTCATAAAATGTTAGATGACTCAATTCAATATTCACACCCACAAAAAAGCCAAAAAAATTATGTTTCATTGAATGATCGTTTTCAATGAAAGTAAATGTCTATTATATTTTGTATTTTGAATTTTGGATAACTCATCTCCTCTGTTTTCTAGATTTTAGGATGTGTTCAGGTTTTCCCCAGACATTGGGCTCAGAGTCTTACAAGAATATTCATGGTGTTGAAATATTTCCTTGTCCTCATTAACATGTCACAGATGATTCACTCAGAGTTCCTGTCTAGAAAATTGAGAACTGATTAGACAATATACCACTAGTACATTTGAAAAAGAAACTTAGAATTCTTGGATGAACCCTGGGATGTAAGTGTTAAGACAAGAAAGTCTACTCTTAAAAATAAGGCATAAATACTGGACAGAGAATTTATGACATCTGTATAAAAACATGGTAGCTAAATTTACTATTATACAAACAAAAGTAAAAAATATTTAAATATTCTTTCAAAATTCAATAGGTTGTATTAACAAACACTTATATTTTTCCTAGGTTATTAAATAGTCATTACCTTATCACAAATATTACTCAAGATTTGATTATAGCTATAAAATACCAATGAGAAAATAAAGTAAATCAATATCAAGTGGATTCCAATTGAAAACAAGCTGTGTAGAGAGTAAATAAAATTTTTCTCTTAAAAAGTTTTACTTTACACCTTGAAATAAATAATTAGACATCTAATAAAGATATATATTGTTATTTATGTAACATAATTCCATAAATCCACTCCATAGCTCTTAAAATCCAAGCATCTTGAATATCATGAGTTTTACTTTTTAATTCAACTGTTGAAATTAATAAACAAATATAAGACAAAAAGAACAAAGGAACATGCTCTTATTCGCACACTAAATTTAGATGATATATTATTTACATAATCCAACAAAGAAAAATTCATCATTTCCTCTGGTATTTTAAGGCAATATTTTAGCAGTAAAATTATTTTCTACTTAAAGGCCAGTAGATTGGTTTTAGTAAAGCTATTTTTGTTTGCCAAATAATTAGGTGCTTTGCATGTATTTCTGAAATCATTAAGAAACATTTCTATAGTGGATTTAATTAGAAAAAGAGAAAGATTCAGAACAAAATATGGGAAGAGCAAATGTATGACAAGATGGGAGCAGAAAAAAGAAGGAACCTGGATGGCAAAAAGGGATGACCGAGGAGCGGAGGGCAAGAAGCAAGGAAATAAGGAAGAATGAATGGAAAGAAGAAGGGGAGGAAGGAAGGAAGGAAGGAAGGAAGGAAGGAAGGAAGGAAGGAAGGAAGGAAGAAAGAAAGTGAGGGAGGGAGGGAAGGGAGGGAGTGAGGAAGGGAACAAAAAGGAAGAGTGAGAGAAAGAGGAAGATAAAGAAAAGAAAGTAAAGAAGAATAGAAGGGATGGATGTCTGAAGGAAGGAAGGAAAGTATGAAACAAAGAAGAAAATGAAGAAGACAGAATGGAAGAAGGAAGGAGGGAGGAAATGAGGGAGGGAAAGGAAAAGGAAGGAAAGAAGAAAGAATTGAAGAAAGGAAGGAAGAAAGAATGAACAGAAGGAAGGACAGAAGTTAAAGTAGGAAGAAGGGAAGGGAGGAAGAAAGAAAGGAATGATAGGAAAAAAGCAGGAAGGAAAGGTAGGAATGAAGGAAAGGAAGGAAGGGAGAATAGAAAGCAGGAAGGAGGAAGGATGGATGGATGGAAAAGAAAGGTAATTTGTTCAGAAATGTGAACAAAAGCCTCCTACATGGTAAAACTCTGTTAGAACTCATGGTCAAATCTGAAGGGTAAGAGCAGGAAGTTCTTTTCATCTTGACTGCCATTTGCTGAACAAAGACAACTAATTTGAATTCAGCCATTTTTTTTGGTTGTTGTTGTTGTTGTTTGTACGCTTGTTTTTTCGGAAAAAAACAGTAACACTGCAAAGTTTGTATTTCTATAGCAAAGTATAGATTTGTTACTATGTCTTTAGTAAACAATTATATTACTAATATATATTGGAAACTGTAGTATATAAAAAAAGTAATCAGAATATATTTGTATGTAGTAAAGTTATAATCACATTGTCACAATTAATATTTGGTGCAAAGTTGTATTTTAAAAACTAAAGCCATGACACAAATGAGTAGTTAAGTATGAACCGAAACTACAGTTTACATCGCTGATATTAGAGACTTGGAAAATAAATTCCCTTTTTTTCCCAAACTACTCTCTATTCTTGAAGAATTTACTGTAATAATGAAGTTCTAGAGGTAAGTCCAAATTGCTAGAGAACTTGCTTCCCTTCTTCTCATCTTAATCAAATGATAAATGCAGATTTGAAGGCATGTAAATGCAACAGGCAACTGTATTTGCTAAAACATTGTCTTGGGCTAATGTAAGACTGTAGTATTTTATAAAATTTTTATTGGATATTTTATTTATTTACATTTCAAATGTTATTTAATTTTTCAATTTCTTCTCCTCAAACCTCCTATACCATCCCCCACCCCCTGCTTCTGTGAAGGTGCTCCCCAGCCACTCCCACCTAACATTCCTCTACACTGGTGCATCGAGCCTTCACAGGACTAATGACCACCCTTCCCCATCCTCTGCTCCTTATGCAGCTGGAGCCAGGGGTCCCTCTATATGTACTCTGGTTGGTGATTTAGTCCCTGGGCGCTCTGGGAGAGTCTGGTTGGTTGACATTATTGTTCTTTCTAAGTGGTTGCAAACCTCTTCAGTTCCTTCCCCTAACGCCTCCATTGGGGTTCCTATGCTCAGTCTAATGGTTGGCTACAAGCATCTCCTTCTTTATTGGTCAGGCTTTGGCAGAGTCTCTCAAGAGACAGCTACATCAGGCTCCTGTTAGCAAGCACTTCTTGGTATCCACCATAGTGTCTAGGTTTGGTGTCTGCAAATGGGATGGATCCCCAGGTAGAGCAGTCTACGGATGGCCTTTCCTTCAGTCTCTGCTCCACTCTTTGTCTCAGAATTTTTTTAGATAGGATCAATCCTCGGTTAAAATTTTGGAGATGAGTGTGTGGCCCTAACCTTCAACCAGTGGCCTTGCCTAACACCTGGATTTGGCCTCTACAGGTTCTCCCTTCCGTTTGTTGAGTATTTCAGCGAATGTCATCCCCATTTGGTCCTAGGAGCCTCTTGCTTTCCTGGCATCTGAGTCTTTCTGGTGGCTAATCCCAGTTATCCATCCCCCACTGCTACACACCTTTTTTCAATATCCTGACCCTCTATATATCACTGGTCTCCTTCTATACCTGATCCTGTCCACACCCTTTCCCCTCCCCCCTGCTTTATTCCTCCCAAGTCCCTCCCACCCTCTACCTCTTGTGATTATTTTGTTCCTCCTTCTAAGAAGGACTGAAGCATCCACACTTAGGTCTTCCTTCTTCTTGAGCTTCATATGCTCTGTAGTTTTAACTCAAAGAGTGATCTTAAAATTAGCAAGGTATTTATATAGGAGTGACTAGGATTTAGAAAGCCCTTTACTGTCCTGCACTTACGTGCAAGGTGTTAAGCCACAGTTAGATTTCCACTTCTGTGAAAAGGACCATGATCAAAAAAAGCCGATGGATTTTCCTATTTGAGTATTATGTACTTAATTATGGCACTTTGATATGCTTCCCATTGTGATATTTTCCCCCTTAGGATTAATTTTTCGTCTCATTCCCTAAATAGTTAAGATCTCTTGGGTATAGTTGTTTGGTAGGAGACATGATACAGAGGTCTGTTAGAAACTGAATATGGCAGTATGGTTGGAAATGATCAAAATACATCATGCACATGTATGATGTCCTAAAATATTAAAAATGATCCTGACAAAAAATAAACCTGATAAAAAAGGCATTTATGTACACTCTAGTCAGAGGATCCCAGTTGTCATGAGGGAATCCTGCGCAACTCAGTACATAAATAGTTGCTATGGAGGTAGATTGAGTATCAGTCAAATAGTTTCATAAATATATTACTAAACACATGTATAATTCCTTGACTATACATCTAGATCCAAGTTCCACAAAACATCTTACGAAAGAGTCAAAGTGTAGGAAGGAAACAGCAGACAAAATACTTCCCCCTACGACATTAAACAGTAGGCAATGGTGAAAGACAGGATCACAAGGCTGCAGGATTAGCATGGATCTGTAATGTTTTGAAAACAGTTTCCTTCACAGGTTGTATCTCTGTATATTAAAAATTGAAACAAAAAAAGTGTCCGCAAGCAAAAGTGTTACCACTGATTAGAAATAACATATGAAGGAAGCAGCTGAAGTGCTTTGCACTCAGCTAGAAATGTTGAGAAATAAAGCAAAAGAAAACAAAAATTCAAGGAAGGAAACAAAACAGAGGCAAAACGTCAGATTACCATGACTTCAGAAATGAGTTCCAAGATTACTGAAGCACAATCTATTAGCTTCTGGAAGAGAGCCATTAGCTCTCCACGGACAGGGACTGTTCCTGCAGTTCTTCACAGCAAGGTTTAAAGTCCCTGGAATACTGTAGTGCCTTCTCACTAACCTCATCTGTACCACTAAATTCTCATTAATAGACCCAATGCCTTGACATGGTTCAGTGGCTTGATATTTCATTCAGCAGGGTGCACATTGTGACTACGGAAAGGAACCCCAAGGCACAGCTCTTTCCTTAGGACTGGCTATTCCTCCCATGAAAGTGACTAAGTAACTGCTGTGCGGGAGAATTTCATCAGAGTGATAAGGTGAGACAATTCTGGTTACAGAAGATGTGGCACAATGGAGTACTACACAGACACTAAAAACGACGACTTCATGAAATTTGCAGGCAAATGGATGGAACTAGAAAATATCATCCTGAGTGGGGTAATACAGTCACAAAAGAACACTCATGGTATGTAAAACTGATAAGTGGATATTAGCCCAAAGGCTCACACTGCCAACGAGGAAGGGAGAACAGGGTGTGGTCAATTCAGTCTTGCACTGAAGGGGGACAGGATGACCATGGGAGGTGGAGGGATGGGGAATCTGGTAGATAGAGGAAGTGAGGAAATAAGCATTAGGTACTGGGGGGATGGGAGAGGAGTACAAGGGTCATGAAATCAAATAAAAATATGTAGCACTGGGGATGAGGAATTGGGAATAGCCATTGGAGGATCCCAGACTCCAGGGAAAAGAGAGTCTCTCAGGACCCAACAGGGATGACTTTAGTCAAAATGTGCAGAGAAGAGGTGATCGAACCTCCAGTAGATAGGCATGGCCCCTGGTCAAGGGATGGGGCACCAACACATCTCAAGTTTTTAACCCAGAAATGTTCCTGTTCAACAGGAACAAAAAGTGGAGCAGAGACTGAAGAAAGGGCCATCTGGGGACTGCCCCAGATGGGGATCCATCCTATCTATAGACACCAAATCCCAACCCTGTTGTGGTTGCCAAGAGGTGCTTGATGATAGGAACCTGGTGTGGCTGTTCCTTTAGAGGTTCTGGCAGCAACCCATCAGTGCAGATGTGGACGCTTAGAGCCAACCAACAGATTGAGCTCAGAGATCCTGGTAGGGGAGCTAGCTGAAACACTGGAAGAGGAGCAGAGGGGCTTGCAATCACATAGGAAGAAGAACAGACCTCCCAGGGACTAGACCACCAACCAAGGAGTGTACAGGGAGGGATCCATGGCTCTAAAAACATATGTAGCAGAGGAAGGCCTTGTCTGAAATCAATGGGAGGGGAGTCCCTTTGTAATGTAGAGGTTTGAGACCCCAGCTTGGGATGCTGGAGCAGTGGGATGAGAGAGGGTGGGTGGGTAGGGAAGCACCATCATGGAGGCAAAATGGTGGGAGGAGAGGGTGGATGTGGGATAGGGGGTTTGTGTAGGAGTAACCAAGAAATGGGATGCCATTTGAGATGTAAATAAATGAAATGATTAATAAAAAACATAGTGGTAGATTTGACAAATAGAAGTTATACTATTTTGTTTTTTCTACAGAAGGTGGGCACTTCATTCTCCATATAAGCTGTTGGTAGGACTCTCAGCTAGGTTTATCCTACAGTCCATGGAGCCACCACAGTCACAGATTTCTTGCTAGCCCCCAGAGATTTCCCCATCCATTTTTTCTCTTTCCTAGCCCACTCCTGAAACCCTCTCCTCACATCTGACCCCCATCCCTGTTCTCTGCCTCACTCTCCCACCTATTTCTCTATCTTCTCCCACCTCCTCAGAGTTTTTTTTCTCCTCTGAGTGATATACATTCATCTTCCCTTAGGTCCTCATTATTGCTTCTTTTCTTTGACTCAAAGATTATATATAGCATGGTTATTCTGGACATTGTGAAAACATAAAATACATATAAATTAAATATTCAATATCAATACACTAATATTAATATAAGATATATTAATGAATGAATACTGTACAAGTTTTTCTGGGTCTGTGTTTCCTCACTTAAGATGATATTTTCTGGTTCCACCATTTGTCTTCAAATTGTATGAGGTCTTTTTTATAGCTAAATAGTATTCCACTTTGTAGATATACCATGTTTTCTTTATCTATTTTTTTGAGAGACATCAGGGATGGTGATTATTGCCGGAAGTTCTTTTATTGTGAAAATGACCATAATGACTGTCTTACCAACACCAGTCTACAGATTCAATGCAATCCCCATCAAAGTTCCAACATAATTATTTATGGACCTTGAAAAATCAATTCTCAACCTCATATAGAAAAACAAAACAAAACAAACATACAAAAGACCTGTATAGCTAAAACATTCCTGTAAAATAGAAGAACTTTTGGAATTATACCATTTCTGATAGGATATATTTTTGGCTGAGTAAAATGTTGCAATTACACAAGACTATTTCTACTTACTCAAAAAAAGGACACAAACCAGATATTTTGTTTTTTACTTGGCCTTCCCAAACATCAAGGCTATGTATGCTCTGCCTGGCTGTCCCTGAAATCTCATATTTCGTTATTACTCTCACTGCTTTTGCATCTGCTACTCAATACCCTCTACTCAGATATCCAGATTACTGTTTCTGCATTTTTCTTAAGATGCTTTTCTGTGCAAATACGTGGAATTTATGTTTCATTTATGAACATATGTACATCCCAGAATCTGACACTGTGTCTTCTGTATTTCATCTCTACCTTCTTTTTTTTTTCTTTTCCATTTTTGAAGTGTCTCACTGATTATGAATTTTAGCAGCCTGGCTAGACTGGCTGAGTAAGAAGCTCTAAAGATATTTATTTTTGTTTTTTTCATTTTTGTTTTGTTCGCTTATATTTTACTCCATCCTAGAGTTGCACATGAATACACTGCATCTATATTTTTTATTAACAGCAATATCTTTCAAACCATTTCTGTCACAGTTCTTCTCTGTTCTCAAATCTCCCCACAATATTCCATCTAAATCCATGTCTCTCTCTCTCTCTCTCTCTCTCTCTCTCTCTCTCTCTCTGTCTCTCTCTCTCTCTCTCTCTCTCTCTCTCTCTGTCATTTCACCCCTGTTTCTGCCACTCTTTCCCTCCTTATAAAGTAAAACAAATTTTCACCATATTTTGATGAAGGTACTGGGTATCAGAACTCAGGTAGGTCTTCATGTGCCTGCGATTGGCGTTTCACCATATGAACCATCTCCTTGGACCTGATTGACTTTAATTATAATGAACTTTCCATTCCTTTTGGTTGTTCCTATCTTAGTCACTTCTATAACTATATTCTAAATTATGGAAATTACATATTTTGTGATATATTTTATTTAATTGCTTTACTGTCATATGAAACAATGTATGTTACTTTGCATCTACTGTATTCACATACTGTGTAATACATATTAGGTAGTGGATATATTTATTGACTATTTAGATTAATCAATCTATTTCATTTAAAAGTTATTTGATGTGAAATTATATTTTCTGCCTGATATATTCATATTTTAGAGTTAATGTTTTAAAGAAATAATTTAACTCCAATTGATGACTTTACAGTGAGATTGATGACAGACAC
The DNA here is from genome assembly GCF_021556685.1 of Rattus norvegicus. Lineage (NCBI taxonomy): Eukaryota > Metazoa > Chordata > Mammalia > Rodentia > Muridae > Rattus > Rattus norvegicus. The sequence continues at coordinate 29,157,978 of NC_141547.1, forward strand.
TACACGGTGTTCTAGAAATATATTCGCCTTGTTCTTGTACCTTGGTTACAATCATTCCTCTGAACATATTCTAGTATAACTTACATTTTGATGTAACAGACAATTCAATATGAAACTTTGTCATACACTGTTAACTAATAGTGGATCTATGATTCACACAAGATAAAGAATACAAATAATTGTGATAATACATAGTAATGCTGTAAATTAGAAAATAAGCTGTTTCCAGATTATGCTGAGGAGGCAGAAAGAGCATCAATGACATTCTAGTGAAATGATAGTTATAAAATCCCACATTCCTAACTTCCCGCCTCCCTATAATGCTGGGATTAAGGATAGTCCCCGAGTCTGAAATGAATAGAGAGCACTACCACTAAAGAAAGATTTTCTTTTTTAATGATATATTTGAGATAAATTTTAAAAGTGAAAATAGATTCTTCTCTCATACAAACTATCCCTCCCACAGCTTCCTCTTCCTACCCTCCCTCCAACCTTCCCCAACCTCCTGTCTTCCCCAGATCCACCCTCCTTCTGTTTCCCTCAGGGAAGAGATGACATCCAAGAGAAAATCAAGGAGACAACATTGTGGTGTATTATATTTTGATATAATAAGGCGAGGCAATTAGCCCGCCTATCGAGACTGTACAAGGCAATCAAACAAGAGAAAAATATTGCTAAGAGCAGGCAGAGTCAAGACACACCTGGGCCTACTGTTAGCATTCCTATAAAATCACCAAACTAATATTCATAACATTCAAAAAGGATCCGGTACAGATCCTTGTGGGTTTGTACTGATTTGGCTATGGTCTTTGTGAGACCACGAGAGACTTGTGGAAGACAGGGATCTGATGGAGACCTCCAATTTAAGTTCTCTCTCAATAGTATATGACTGTGGATCTCTGTACCTGTTGTTGTGTAACCTCTCTGATGATGAATGGACAAGATTCCAATCTATGGGTATAACAGAGTATCGTTAGAAGTCATATCATGCTTTTAAAATTCATTGTTATCGCATTCAATACAACATGACCAAAGGTAGAAGAGACAGACATAACCCCGCTGCTAATGTTAGGAGTCCCGCAGAAAATAAATAAACAAGCACAATATATTTGCAGAGGACATAGCTATGTCCTGTTCTGCAGCGAGAGGAGGCTTCTTTGATGGCATTGATCTATGAGTGGAGCACAATATCAGTAGGGATTTTCTTTTTCTTGGATGTAGTGTTTGGTTCTAGTTTTGGTCTCTGAACTATTCAGCCTCCTGGTCCTGGCCATCCATACCATATACGGCACCGACTCTTTTTCATGGAATCGGCTTCAGTTTAAACCAAACCTTGGTTGGCTACTCACACAGTGCTGTGTTACCTGCACATACCAGAGCATGTTGTTGACGGAGGACTTTTTATCTGGATTGGCCTCGTGTTTCTCTTTCCATACCCTACAGAGTACCTTCTGCCACCAACGAAACTAGAGCAAAGTGGCGAAGGCTCCATGCAGGTAATCAGCTAAACCTTACTACAGTCAATGAGCTGTATAGATCTTGCTCTCAGGAATGCCCTCTCCCACCCTGTTAGTTTCCAGGAAACATCCCTCTGTCCTATCATCATTCCGTGTTGTGTACACATCTCCAGAGGAGGCCCTCAACCAACAGCTCAGCTTAATGTATTTCTTGCCCTCCCCTGGAAACTTTGCTTGGCTACAAATGACGGATAGTACAAATTTCACTATTACAAGAAGTCCCCATTGGGCTCACCATCATAGTTTCACTGCATTGGGTTTCCACACAACTTCTTCAAAGCCCCCAAATTGCACGTGTGTCTCTATGCATTTTTCTTTAATTCTCTTTTGCACCACCAGATTCCTCCCCCACTGCCCCCATAGCACCTAAATATATCTATTCTGTTTTCATACCCAGGGAGATATATGTATTCCAATCTAGAGCCCCCCTCTTTGACTATCCTTTTCGGGGCTTAGGATTCAGGTGTACCATGGATTTAACAGTTAGCGTCCACCTTTAAAGGAACACCTACCATATTTGTTTTTCTGTATCTGGGTTCTATCATTTAGGATCACTTTTTCTAGTTGAATACAATTTTCAGCAAATTTTGTGCCACTGTGTTTGAACAGCTGAGTAACGTTCCATTTTGTAAAACTATTACAATTTCTTTATCCATTCCTCTGTTGAGAGACATCTAGTTTGTTTCTGGTTGCTGGCTATTATGATTAAAGCTGCAGTGAATATATTAAGCAAGTGTCCTTGTGGAAGGAAGGAGCGCCTTCTAGGTTTATGTCCTACAGTGGTATAGCTGATGATCCTGAGTTACATCAATTCTCAATTGTATTAGAAAATAAGAACGAATCTCAAGAAAGCACAGGAGGAAGGAAGGCAATTTATAATTCAACTTTAAGGGTCAAGTAAGGGTTTATATATAAAGTGAGAAATTTAAAACATATTATATATCTTAAAAACAAAAAATGATTAATATTAAAATGTTAACAAAAATTTTAAAAAAGAACAAATTTAAAACTGAGTGGAAAATTTAAACAAATATTTGAGAGAGAAAATATTTAATAATTAAAGGTTTCTGAAAAACCAGTCAACATCAATAAGCATCAAGTGATTTAAATTAAAATGATTGATTCTAAAATGGGAATATTTGCAGTTGACAGTAACTTGGGATCTCATTCGTGGGTATCAGATCATGTTCTCCTGGAGCTATAGCTGGAAAGCAACATGCCAGTGTAGGAAGTGCATGTCAGGAATGGAATAGGCAATAGGTGAAGTATAAAGATCAGAAATAAAGTTATAGAAGAACTTATGCATGCTGAAGTTAGCATCGAAGTGTGGCACTAAGCTCTGACACTGTGAAAAGTGGAATTGTCAAGAAAAGTGTTACACTTTGTCCAGCACTACGAAAAATGTGTGAGCAAAGCAGAAAAGTTCCTGATGGAGGAATTTCCTATAAATGGTAAGGACAGAATATGAGTGTGCAGGTAGGTGAGAGACTCTGTTACAGGAAAGGAAGGCTCAGAGGAAAATAATGAAATGAATGGCATTTAGAGTCCACAGTGAAACCTGGTACCAACACTGACTTATGGTAATATAGTCTGCCATGTCAATTTTTCTTGTTCCCTCATGCAGAGTTTAAGTCAGATTTGAACTAATACATTCTCTATGACAAAAATATAACAGATTAAGAATGTATAATTAATATCATGAACTACTGAAGTGTTCTAATTATAATGTTCAAATATTTGACATATTTAAAATATCTTAACTATTTAATATTTTCATATAGACTGTAGTGTTCAATAAACTTCTGAACACCATATAAAAATCAATTATGTAAACTGATGTGTAAAATATATGCAAACACCTTATCGTATCTTCCTACATACAAGTACTAAAAAGAGTACCACATGGCAAAAAGAGTCATGTTGTCAATAAAGGTACAGATTTTTTTCACGTTGAGCAGAATTCTTTAATTGACATATGACTATATTCTCAAAGACATAATTTTTCATCTTGAAATAACATAATAATTGAAAAGTAAGTAGGTCTAAGGTTAGGAAAGAAGAAATATGCAGTAATAAATACAACATCAATATTACCTTGTATGATTCCTTTGGCAATTAGTTCTATTACATATAATTATTGTATAATTATATATAATCATATATATGTATCTATACATATATAATGTATAATGACATATAATTATTCAGTGGAAAAAAAAGACAAAACAATACAAACTTGTTAAAACATTAGCTGGCCTTGCCCAGAGCGATGATCAGAGTTTACTATACCAGGATCAAATAACTTCACCAAGGCAGAAGAAAAAGAAATAGAATGATTGCCTCTGACATTTGCATATCTTCAAAAGTAACATTAATATATTTATCAGATATATGGAATAGATAAGCCATTGAAAAATACACAAAAAATCTTTTAAAAATGTGATCATCAGCTCCCTATCAGTCATATTTAAAATCATGAAACCTTAACTATGCTTTTGGATTTCTATAGAAATAAACAATTTAAAAAATATTGCCATTTTAATTAAGAGCTGGCTGTGATAAATGCTATAATATATTCCATATTACAATTATGAGGAATTGATATTGAGGAAGTAGAAATTTATAAACATTCATCTTCCATGGAGGAACTTGAAATGATATGCACAATACATTTAAATTAAATTCTTAAAGCTTTGAGTCGAAATTTGCATTTGAAGGAATGTAAAAGATTGGGGCGTATAACAAGATAACTGTAATTTTTCAGAGGTAAATTGACTGTGTCCAAAGAAAAAAACGAGTAACTTTTTATGAATTACTATAACAGTTTTCCATATCTACATTTAAAATAATTAGTTCCAATAAATTCTCAGCAAAATCCTTTGTAATGTTTTATATTCTTTTAATAATCTTATGTTAAATTATTTAGCATTAGTGACTTAAAACTGATTTACCTTAAAAAAAATTACCCCAAAATTCATCTGGCTAATTTAAGAATGAGTTCATTAACCAGGAAGAAATTCTAGTCTCTTAATCTGTGTAAGGTCATTAAAATTGGTGAGAAGCCTCATCTGCTTCTTAGTTTTGAGTACTAACACATGGTGTCTACTTTTCAGAAAAATAAATCATTTGGGACAAATAGCTATATACGATGCTTAATTCTTCTCTATAGTAGGATTATTTCTACATTATAATCACTTTCAACATATATTATTTATTTAAAACAGTTTCCTTGTTTTGTTATTATTCTTCAAGAATATCTAATAAATTTAAATTACACATAGATCATTTTCAGGAATCCATGTTGTTAGCCTTCATATATGTGACCTTATCTATTCCATCACATAAGAGTTAAATTTAAAAATGGTGAGCGAGCATATGTAAGCTTTGGAGAGGGAAAAACAGTTGCTCAATACTTTTAATTACATTAATAATGTAGAAAATGATAAAAATATCAAAAAGGAAAAAGCCAACACACATTGCCTTTATATCTAACAATCCCTAAAATAGTTCATTTTTTGACTAAATGTTTACCCTGAACTGTTAGTATGTTCTAGCTGGACTAGAATTGGCACGTAAATAGAACTTGCTATGAACTTCAGTAGCTTCCAATGTGAAGAGATGGCTGTGTATAATCATTTAATGCTATCTGACATTTTCTACAAGAGCATAGAGTGCTTACGAACAAATTTCAAATGGGAATGTGAGACCAAAAGCACTTCATGCAGTGTCATAGTCGATCTGGATATTTAGTGAAGAAAATGGTTTTCTGGTTTTGGTTTTGTTGTTGTTGTTGTTGTTTGTTTTGTTTTTCATGCTAGGCTTTAAAGCACTTAAGGTTTATCTCTGTCTCCTCATTTATGGTTAAATATTTGGATTCTCCACCAATGATTTCCTTCAATTTTCACCTAGCCATATTTTTGGATCTACTAGTCCAACATTGGACCACATCATATTTTAAGCTTGACATGGTTAGTCATTTGATAGGCACTTAGAGGGTATTATTTTGGATTAGTAAAATTATCTCTGCTACAACAGAGAAGTACTCATTAGAACGCTAATTTCCAGTTTAATTTTGAAGATGGAAGCTGAGATTTTGTGGCAAACTTTCTTTCCTACTGTGCTCTATACTGAAAATTTCAGAAATCTATGGGACCTGACCACTTTTTTATGTGACTTAAATGATTGTGCTATTTCCAAAATAGATCGATGTTCATATTATTCCCAACTACCAAGTACCCTTGACAAATTAGGCATAAAATTTGGAGGAAAGATAAAACAGAAAAGAAGTAAGGTCAGAAGTACTGAAAGAAGGGAGGTAAGATGTGGGATGGAGGAAAAGAAAGAGGAGGAAGAAAAGAAAGGACCAGATTTATTTTTAAAAATTTGTAATTTGTATTAAACTAAAATATACATCAGTATGTTTTACTAACTCATCCCATTCATATGCAAAAAAGTCAAATCCATACATATGTATGCCTGTAAAGATAGTTACATTGATTGACAGAACAACTGAGAGAGGCATTTTGGTATCCAAGGCAGATTAGTGGTCATTAAAAATTGTAACTGTTCAGAATATTTTGATGAAACAGGTGTTGTTAGGTAATTTTAATACCCTGCCCATATCTGCTGTTCATATTAACTCATATACAGATTACTCATAATTAATAATAAAGTGTTAGTGCTATTTAAATAGACATACTATAAAAGGAAAAGGCTGTACCTGTTCACTGTGCTTGAAATGGTTACATGTTAATTTTTACAATAATTTTGAGCCATCATCTGTTCATTTAGCAGATGTGGAACTGAAGCTATCAAGAGCTGTTCTTGATATATGATATATATGAATATAAATATAAGTTTATATTCACACACACAGACACACACACAGACACACACACACACATTGAAAGTAAATAAATATGTAGTTTTCCATTAAAATCATAAAAGGCCAACATGAGTCTACAGAACTATGATGTGAGCATAAAAAGAAAGGAAGCATAATTAGAAACTGAGAAACAAGACATCGAGTAAAATAAAACAAGTACAGGAATGTGTGATAAGAAATTTGAGTGTTGGAAGTCCAGTTACTACAGAATAAGGGAAATAGAAAGGGGCAAAGAATTTGCAGTGATCCAGTGAACAACTTGGTGTTATTTAAGTGATGAAGAACTGGGTGTTATCAATATCCAAAACAATCTTTGAACAACATTATGGATAAACATTAATGACTGAGATACCTTATTATCTAATGAGGCTAGAGGCTAAGAAAAAAGTATAGTAAAGAAATACTGTGTTCACAGCCACCTAACCTCTTTTAAAAAAGCAGATTTTTCCTAATAACTTTATAGCATAAACATTTAAAAATGCAGACAACATGGAGATATGATACCTGATGATGTTGTAAAGTTTAAATTGAATGGATTTTTCCTGGATTGGATAATGCATGCTTTGTTCACAATGCATCATTTCCAAATGAGTGTTCAAGGAGTTTATCAAGGAGATGGGTATATTATTTCACTAGTGAAGAATACCCATTTTACTATAGAGGATATCATTCTAATGGCTAGAAGCGTAGACACAATATTTAAAAATGGAGTAAAATTGAATTTCTAATGTTCTTCTAGAACTGTTAGACAATTACTCTGTCATTAAGCCTGATACTATCAGAATCCTACCTTTGAGTTTTCTATTGATTACCTATTATATATCCATCTATTTATCTATCCACCTATTTATCTATCATCTCTCAATCACTCATTCAATATGATCTATTTATCTATGTATCTATGTACCTATTTATCTATGTATCTATGTATTTATCTATCATCTATCTATTACCTATCTCTAATCTACCACTCTATCAAATTATGTATTAACTTACCTACCACATTGGAGCTAATGCATTGGAGAATCTTGGATAATGGGAATGTTGAAAATAAAAATGGTATTGATTCGAAGAGTGTTTATTCAATATTCATGGCCACCAATATATTAACAAATCTACGTTTATGAACAAAGAGTACTGAAAGAAAAAGCAGATGAAAATACGTTTTATGTGTTTTTCTATAGTGTCCTTAAAATGATAATAATTAGTAGGAAACACTGTTAATACCCACATAAGGGAAATATATACTTTGATACTCTCGAAATAAATAAATGCTTAATACTTTCTGCAACACATGGGATTTATATATGAAACCATAATTTTTGAAGTCACTTTGGGATTTACAGATTTTAAAATATAGTGTGATCAGAATTAATAAACCACAGTTGGTCAAAACATGCATAGTATGATGCTACTTTTATTTTGGTATATGAATATTCAACACATTCTGTACTTTGCATTAGATTCTGTCTGGCTTGGGATTACCATGAAATACCTTTATGAGTTGTTCGAAAGTTCTTTTGCAAAGGTTAGTTCCCAACAGAATTGATATTAGTAATTGATTCAAAAGTAAACTGCCTCTATACAGTGTGCTGTTCTCTCTCCAAAGTGTAGTGGACAAAACAAAACAAAACAGGAAAAAAGATTCTCAATTATCTGCTTTTCTAAAACAGGCATAGCTGTAATCAGTTTCAAGGACAAATGAATCCATATTCCTCAACTTCGTTTTCCAAAAATCCTTGGTGAGGCAGAGTTTTTACCTCGTGAAAATTATAGATTTCTTCTTAAGTTAAAATTGGCATTTTTAGAGCTTATTACTTGCTTCCCCCTGGCAGCTGCCATATTGCTGTGAACATTGCTGTGTCTGTCATCATTCCTGACATGCTCTGTCGGAGGCCCGTCAGGAAATCTGGTCTCAGACTCTACCTTAATGCAGATTCAACAATCAGAAGAATTCTGCACTTCAATAAAACATTAAAAACATCCTTGGCAAACACGGAGACTGAGTACAAGTCTCTGTGACTGTGAGCCCTCTGTGGCATGCTGCAGGGAGCATGGTGAGTCCTCTCAGGGATTCTGTACTTGAAGACTTGGTTAAAGATTATGTAAGGACTACATGCTTACTTAGTCATGGCCAAACTTTTAAATGTACTTAAAATAAGTCAGGTAAGATTGAAGAAATAGATCAGCCCTTAATATCATCTATTTAAAAATAATTTTTAAATAGAAAATCACTTTGTACAATGTATTCTGATCACATTTTCTGTCTCCCAACTCATCCCAGATTTTCCTCACCTCCCATGCATCCAATACCATACTTTCTTTCAAACAGATAAAAGAAGATGAAAACAAACAAACAAACAACAATAACAACAGCCATAGCGCAGACAAAACAAAGGCAGAAAGGTACTGAGAGGGCTTTGTGACCTCTGAAGCAATCTCAAAGTAACAACCACTTAGCACGGGAAACACACATATGCACACACTTTAAAACATAATGTCAGAAGCAATAATATACTACCAAAAGTTCTGGACTGTAAAAAGAAAAAATGTCCAAAGAAGGCAATATAAAACAACAAAAAAATTCTTCAAAAATGCCAGTAAGCTGTGCTGCCTATCTACTGCTGAATATGAGTCCCGGAATAAAGAGTGGTTTGTATAATATCTAAGGTTCCATTAGGGAAATCTAATTATGCCTTCGTAAGTGGTTGTTAATCTGAGATTGCTTCAGAGATCACATTGTCCTCTCAGTACTGAGACCCTGACTACCTTTGTCCTGTACTGGTCCTCTGTGTGCAGCCACAGTGAGGAGTTCACCTGTGCATGTGTCCTGTTATGTCTGGAAGGCATTGTTTTCTTGATGTCCCCATCACCTCTAGTTCTTACACTCTCCAGCCTCCTCTTCTACAGAGCGTCTTCAGACCCGAGGGGAGGGGTTTTACTAAGCATCCCATTTAGCACTGAGCGTAGCTTTAGCTGTGGGTAGCACTGACTGACATCAGTGAAGGACATAAATGAAAACATTCACTAAAATTGTTTGTGAGACTTAAACAGATCAAACCTACTTATTCATATACCTAGTGTAAGAAAGGTTGGGGATAAAGAAAAGATTTAGCCAAAGAATCTCCCACAGAGATTTGTCATTCATTTCAAAATTAAAATAACTAACTATAAAAGAGAAACTATTGACAATTTCAGTCTTTTAGAAAACAATACACAAGAAATGGAATCCATATTCACAAAGGAAAGATTATTGAGAAATATTTCCTTTAACTCACTCATTGATTTTCTAAAGAGATAAACTGCACTAAATTTGGGATATTTAGGCCTCTTTGTAGATGGTTATTTGATTACCACCTAGATTTCTTATTACCCATTGATTTCTGTTTCTCTACTTCTGCATTCATTGTATGAAGATAATGCATCCGAACATGAAATTTTACTCTGGGATGAGAATATGCTGATATCATTGAAATATGTAGGTGTCTGAGCAGTGAGTGATCCTAGATTTTAATTCTTATCACATGTCATTCAATGTTAAACATGGAAAATATAATTCTTACAATAAGAATTACTTATTGTTCTGGTTGATTTATTCATTGCTGTGACAAAACGCTTGTCCAAAGCAACTTGGTGAAGTACAGGTCTAGTTCAGCTTTCTGATTATAGTCCATTGTCAAGTGGACTGCAGTTCCAGGCAAGGCCCTGGAGGTAAGAACTGAAGTAAAGATGTTTTAAGAATGCTGTTTATTGGTTTGCCTTCTTTCGTTGGTGTCTACACAGATTTCTTATATAGCCCAAGACAACCTCCCACAGTAGGCTGGCCCCGCCTATACTAATTAGCAATCTAGAAATCATCCTACTGTTATGTTCGCAGGGCACTCAAGTGGATGCAGTTCATCAGTTGAGTACAATTACAAATTTTCATCTATCATGACTTTCTTTAATTGTGTCTGCCTGATTCAGAGAAAGCTCTATAGGTAAAGGGTAAATACATTAACTGTATAAGTGTATAAGGACTATTATTCAAAATGTTCTTAACAAGTTATATTTAGAATAATATTCCCCTCCAAGATAAAACTAGCAATGGGTAGAAATCTAGATTTATAGTGTCAGACATAAATTTCTTCCTATTGAGAGGAGTTGGAAATGATTAGATAGATGGTGCTTACCACCAAGACGTAAATATCACTATTACTTTTTGGGGGATATATGACCTTACTGGTCACCTTTGTATATCATGGGTGTCAGAGCTGATTGGGTATTGAACGCTCTTCTGTTACTGTACAAGCTAATCTTCTAGTTTCAGGCTTTTGTATCAGTTCCAGCTTGACTCCCCAAAGTACATTTTACAAACTGTGGGGTGTCTTAAATGGAAACATATTTTCAATCTCTGGGAAGTAATCAAGGGTACAGAAATGGACTATGTCGTTGTGGGAGTTGCTTAGACTTCCTGACCTAAGGAAAGTTGACGGAAGTTTCACACCCTTGGTATCCACTGTATTGTTAGATGGATTATGGATACTGGAGAAACATTAACACAAGTGCAATGACCTCATTTTAAATCTTAGCTAAGTGTAAACTAACATGATTCCCCCATGGATTTTTTTCAATCATGCCTCATGTTAGCTTCATCTCCGCCCTCCCTGTACCTCTATATTGTTCTTCTCTTGACAGTTTAGAGTCCATCCATTTATTCCCATTTGAGAATGTAGAGCTAGGACACATGAAAAAAGTAGTCTTTTCAGTGTATTCAGAAAAGAAATAACCATAAACTTTCATACTGTGCTAGTGCTAGTTTTATTACTGCAAAGAAGAATGTCAAGATCACTTGCTTGGTTAAAGGGTTTGTCTCCACGCATGAGGGTCCAAGTTCAACTCATGTGTTCTACATGACAGAAGAAAACAAACTCCTACACCTTTCCACTGATCTCCACAAATGTGTAATGGCATGCATGTTCTAATCCACAATACATATATACATAAACTCACATAATTGGTTAGCTAATAAATTAAAACTAGTGCCATGTTTAATTGAAAGAAAGTGTGAGGGTGCCAAGAGACAAACATAATAGTGCAGAACCAATCAAGATAGATAATATTTGTTTATAATATAATCATTATCTGTGTAACTGTAATTATTTATACATTTCTATGTAACCATCTATCAACTCACAAAGGAAGATTCAACTTTTATAACCCTTAACTTATAATCCAAAATATTTTAAACAAGTCTCTTACTTTAATTTAGAATCAATTGAAGTGAATAGAGCCTTATATTAAACATTTCAGATAGAAGCAATCTGAAATATATTATATGATTTGCATAGACTGTGCTCTTTTATCGAGTTGAAAACTAATGCAAAATTGAGATTAAGAAGCTTTTTCTATGGAGTTGTTGGCAGATGTAACAAAATCAAATTCTTACACCTAAGCTTATACATATGAACATTACTTTTTATTCCTTTTATTTTGTGAGGTAAAGAGAAAAAATAAGAAAATCCCCATGGTAAAGGCAAAGCCCTAGCTTTGCTGAGAACAGGATGCAAAGCCATGCTATGGGAGTCTGTGGCAGTGGGATTATTTATGTTTTAAAGGCTCAATGCAATGGATGTCTTTTTGATTAATAAAAATAGTTTCGTTCTTGTTAGAAGTCTTAGAGTGTGTTCATCGTGTCTACTGTAATACACTCTCTGGAGCCAAATTAATGTACTTCTCATAAACAATAATCAAAAATAAAAAGGCAAATATTTAATATTTTTGTTAGACAATTTCATTTTTCTAGTCTTTTTATGTATTGGATCCACCAAACACTGACAAATTTTTCCTAAATTATATTCTTAGAATGTGTACAGTAGACAACACTGTCTTTCTTATGTATCCTGTGTACAGATATTTTGTGTTCGAGTATCTACTGACCACTGAGGTCTGACAGTTTTCTTTGAGAACTCATTGGTTGTGATACAAATCCCCACAATCCACCGCATTTATCCAGGCCACTAATGTCACCAATGAGACTTAGAATTTAAAGCAAACCAAAGCAGACATAAACCTCAAGATCTTATGGAACCAATAATAATATATCCTACGTGCAATTGTCCTATGAGTCATGTGACCTTTCTGGCATGTAAGAAACTATAAGAGCTAAAGTGTGACCCTGAAAACATTTCACAATGCTGATCTTCATGCTTACCAACTAGAACATGGCTAGGATTGTATGTTTTCTTTACTGGAAAGAGTAATATAGAGTGTAAAAAATGAAATAATAACAACAACACACAATAATAATATTAAAAGTATATGATACAATTTCAAAATCATTTAATTAAGACTACCTTATCTAAAATGCACACAGGAAAAATTAAAATACTCATTTTAATATTAATATTTATTAGAGAAGAAAGAATTTTAAGATACAGTTATTGACTTAATGGGAATAGCTAGAACTTTGGTCCCCTTTCTTCTGTGTATACCTGGTTGACATATACTGGATGTAGGGTGGCAGGAGCCACATTACATTAAGTTTCATCTTGATTGTAAATAAGGAGGGCTTCAGGGAAAGTTTTCTGTCTTAGTAGAGGAAACTTGAATTCGAGTTTATGGTTATTCCAAGAATAGTACATAGGATATATAATCATTTAAATCAAAAAATCATCACCAAGGACCATTCAGAAAGCAATACTTTGACTTCTTCTTGGAGCTTCAGTTTATTTCATAGTTAACAGAAGGAAAATTACCAAACAAAATGTCTTTTCTTCTCAGAGAATCTCTTACAAAATAAATACTATAAAAGAGGTGGTGGCAACTCATCCAGGATTCATTCTCAGAAGATCATAGCAGAGTAAACCAAAAAATCCTCCCTTCAGAAGCACAACATGTAGCTATGACTTCTTTTCACATTGAAACTCTATAAAAATCATTCCCAACACCTAAAATTACAAGAAAGATGAATTGTTATCTACTTAAGACATCGACTTTGTTAATTTTGTTTCCATGTAAAAAAATACTAACTTATACATGTATAACTAAAGTTATCTCATCCATTTATAATTTCTAGTGTATAAACATGCACTTATTCTTATATATAATTATCAAAAAATCTGGTTTTGTGTTTGAGAGATGAAAAATGCACTGGATGTTCACTGAAGAACTAAAGCAAGATGATATTAACAAGCTCAGGAAAAGTATCTGAGAAAATATGAAAAAGGGTGATACAAGGATTATTACAGATCAAGACTGAATAAAAGAAAACTTCCTTCTGAAGTGTCCAATGTTTTTGTCAGACTGAATAGGCAGGAAGACCAGGGACAGAGCCTCTGAAAAATAAGGGGTTGGGAGAACAAAGTGAGCAAGAAAGTGAAAAATATTCGCAAATTTTTGCAGGACTAGAGAATTCATATTGATGTTGCAACATTATACTACCATATTTCTGATTCCTAGAACGGGGTCATAGCTCTAATTCCTAAAACAGTTGCATAGTACATATTCTATAAATTTTGCTAACTTCATTTTTTCCTTATAGCATGCTGCTGTTCTGAAATATTTCTGAGGTCCAAGGGACCCAGGGATATGAGTTAGACTTTTGCCCTGCTTTAGTTTTACTCAATGAAGCCTAGCTATGCATAACTGTACTTATAATTTCATAACACTGTCAAGTTGTTGGACAAGGAATTTACTTGGTTTGAGGATTGGCTTATTTCTGACTGTGTATTCTGGTGCTGTGTAATCAGGCATATTTTTTAAAGCGATTTCATAGTGTAGTCCACAGTTGTGCAATACCCAAGGGAGCTGTCAAAGCATTGCCTGAGGTGATATCATATTTTTGTGCTTATAATTGTAAAAAATGGAGGTGCAGTTTCACAGCATATACTTGTACTGGAACAGGACTAAGGAGCAGTATTTGCTGAAAGGTAAGGGGAAAGTGGTAAGGCGAAAGAGGCTGGATTCATAAGTTAATTTAGCTGGGTGATTCTTGCTGTAGGCAATATGGAATGTCACTAGTGAAAATGATAGTAATACCACAGTCAGCACTGGGAGACTAAATGTGGTAAACACCAAAGAGAAAAGGGCAGAAATAAAAATCTTGAGCAAGTCTAGACCATAGAAGAAATGCATCACGCATCTGCCTGTGTCTGCTGAATACTATCCGAGCCAGTCCTTATAGAAGTTAAAGCTTTCAGGCTAAAAGACTCAAGACAGCCTCCTCCTCCTCCTCCTCCTCCTCCTCCTCCTCCTCCTCCTCCTCCTCCTCCTCCTCCTCCTCTTCCTCCTCTTCTTCCTCCTCCTCCTCTTCCTCTCCTCCTCCTCCTCCTCTTCCTCTTCTCCCCTCCTCCTCCTCCTCCTTTCTTTTCCTTCTCCTTCCTTTGCTTCGTTTTCTTCTCCCTCTATTGTTTTAGGAGAATCTATATTCAGAGATTCAGCCAGGATTGGGATAAAAAGAAAGTAATGATCCTGGCACTAAGTGAGACACCATAAGGAGCCTTTCTTTTTGATGCAATTGGTGTATGATTGTCCTTGTTCCATTTTCTACTGGATCACATTTTGACCAACTCCTCTCTCTGTCCAATATGACATCTTCACTAATCTCCAATATGTTGTGCTAAGGGTACATTTTACTATGTTTGAGACAATATTATATATCTCTGCATGTATTTCCTCAAATTTACTGTTGACGCTGAACTAATAGAATTGATAACTGTATCAATCTATTGATCATGCATATACTGGAAATAAGGATCTTTTTAGTGTTAGTAAATTAATGTCTAATAGCTTCTAACATGCCAATTATTATATTACATATTGGAAAGGATTGCAAACAATGATAAGATACTTTTTTTCACTCATATAGTTGATCTTACTAGATCTTTTAGATTTATTTAAATGGAATATTTTATTGTATATAATTTTTGAGAGTAGATAAAAATTAAACCATTAATAATATAATAAATTAAGGACAATTTGGGCAAAACTATATCTAAAATATATTATTATTAAGCTTCTAACCCATGTTATAGAATGCTTGGCTCAGTCAGCCTTGTATTATTGCATAGTACTTCTTCCCTTCCATGCTCTGAACAGTCTGGAACACACCTTTCATAGTAGGGTTCCATTTCTTCCCTGGAATTGTCTTAGAGGCCTTCTGCTTCAGGATTTGGTAGCAGCTGCTGTTCTTAGAAACATTTAAGTATTGAAAAATATCCTTAGTGAGAAGTGACATACAAGGTCCCTAAAGGAAAAATTTAGCCAAGTAAAAAAAGGATAAAAACAACAACACCTTTAGGGGAAAGATTTCATACTAAGAATTTATGCATGCTGTTCTGTAGTGAATATTTACAACAAATCACTTGCTATATCATGTAGGTGTCAGTAATAGTAAAGGTACTATGTAACATTTGCCTTCAGTTAATCACAATATAATCCTGAGAAATTGGATTCTCTGATAGCTGCAAATATTAAATATGATGCAGTCCTCTGTTATCACCATTTTTTTTTTGTGACCCGTCATTGCTTAGGAAATAATTTGCCCCATGAGGAATACCTGGGTACCTGCGTGTAACTGAACTTGAGGACATTCCTCACTTTCCTTCTGTATCCTTAATCAAGATTGAAATTTGGACTGAGAGACATTAAACCTACCTAAGAACATAGGAGGCCCATTTAGGATTCAAACACATAACCTGGTACCATCCATAACAAAAGCATTGCAAGATGGATATTCTCAATGGCCAGCAGAAACAAAATGTATCACATACTTAAGCAAAGAGAATGGAACTAATAAGAACTGTCTGGATACAGGCATCAAGTCAGGCAAAATGAAAATATTCCCAAAGTAGAATTTCCATGTTGGCTAGACTTCAAATATCCAGTAAACTTAGACCCTTGTTTGGGTATGAAAATGAGTCAAACACAAGCCATGGCCCTTGCAGTGTTGCCAGAAAGATAAAGCACAGTTCTCCATGCAGAGACAGAAACATGATGCTGAACCAGACCTCCTCCTTCTCCTCCTCCTCCTCCTCCTCCTCCTCCTCCTCCTCCTCCTCCTCCTCCTCCTCCTCCTCCTCCCTTTTATTGGATCTTTTTTTTATTTACATTTCAAATGTTATTCCCCTTCCTGGTTTCTTTGACATAAGCCCCCCTCCCCTTCTTTTATAAGGGTATTCCCCTCCACATCCAACCCCGCTTCTCGATCCCCAAAATCCCCCTACATGGTGAGGTCCAGTCTTGGCAGGACTAAGGGCTTCTCCTTCCATTGGTACTCAACAGGTCATCCTCTCCTACCTGTGCAGCTGAAGCCACGGGTCAGTGGTTTAGTCCCTAGGAGCTCTGGTTGGCTGTCATTGTTCTTCTTATGGGGTTGCAAGACCCTTCAGGTCTTTCAGTCCTTTCTCTAATTCCTCCAGTGGTGGTCCCTTTCTTAGTTCAATGATTTGCTGCTAGCATTTGCCTCTGTATTTGACATGCTATGGCTGTGTCTATCAGGAGACATCTATATCCGGTTCTTGTCAGCATGCACTTCTTAACTTCATCAATCTTACCTAGGTTTGGTGGCAGATATCTATATCTATATCTATCTATCTATCTATCTATCTATCTATCTATCTATCTATCTATCTATCTATATATATATATATATATATATATATATAACATGTGGGGCAGGTTCTGAATGGCCATTCCTTCAGTCTCTGCTTCAGTTTGCCTTCATATCCCCTCCTATGCACATTTTTGTTCCCCCTTTTAAGAGGGAGCGAAGCATCTGCACTTTGGTCATCCATCTTTTTGAGCTTCATTTGGTCTGTGGATCATATCTGGGTAATTTGAGCTTTTGGGCTAATATCCACTTATCAGTGAGTGCATACCATGTGTGCTTTTCTTTGATTGTGTTACCTCACTCAGGATGATATTTTCTAGTTCAATCCATTTGCCTATGAATTTCATTAAGTCATTGTTTTTGATAGCTGAGTAGTACTCCATTGTGTAGATATACCACATTTTCTCTATCCATTCCTCTGCTGAAGGGCATCTGGGTTTTTTCCATTTTCTGGATATTATAAACAAGACTGCTATGAACATAGTGAAGCACATGTCTTTGTTATATGTTGGGATATCTTTGGGGTAAATGCCCAGAAGAGGTATAGCTGGGTCCTCAGTTAGTTCAATGTCCAATATTCTGAGGAACCGCCACTGATTTTCAGAGTGGTTTTACCAGTTTGCAATCCCACCAACAATGGAGGAGATGAACAAGACTTCTTTTATCTGACTGTCTTTTGCAGCAGACCTTACAATGCCCACTCTCCCAAAGAGAAGTCAGGGGCTTCCAACAGGAAGATCGATAATGACTGTGAAACAAACACTATTACCACAAATGCTGAAAGAGTTAATTATACTGTAGCTTAATCGAAGAGCAACCACAACAACCAGAAGCTGTGCTCCAGAAACATGCAGAACTCTGAGTGCTTTAATGAATTGGAAAAATCTTCTAAGTTCAGGAGGAGTCACACACCCGTTCCTTTGTCATTTAATAAGTATGAACTGAACACCTAGAAAGTATAAACATTCCTCAGATGGTGATGCCATGTCTTTATTTTCACATTAGATATTTGTAGAGTCATACACGATTAGCTGAAAGGATCCCAGAAAATAAAATTCTGAATATCCATAATAAGCTAGGTAAATGTTATAGAATGCTAATCAGTGGCAAATTTTTGTAATCTTTTTAAAAATTCTTGTAATAACTAGTTGTTTACCATGTTAAGGTATTTTGTCTCCTAGAGAGCTTGCAAGCTACTCAGGAGCAGTGTGACTAACACATTCTTTGTCATTTTGTCTGGCTGAGCAGGGAGTAGAAATTAAAATTTATCAAGAACAAAGCGCTTGTTCATGAAAACAAACAAGTGCAGATTCTGCCATTGTAAATGCTACAATATTCTTAGTGTTAATTTACAATAATGAGCAAAGTTGGCGGTGCTATCTGATTGTATATTGTAGTGATTTGATACAAAAGTCCTCATTTTAAATATGTAGAGAATTATGCATGACTCATTTATATGTAATAGTTTTGTATCATCCACAGCTGATCCATTCACAATGATTACTCTCTAGTTTAATCAAATTGGAAAAACAGATGGTTTCCAATTTTCTTCATTAATAAACCATTTCAAACTGTTGACTCATAGACGTGGAATATTTTTCCAACTTTTGTTCCAGATACTTCTATAATTGCCACCCATATTTGTTTAATGTTTAATGAATTTTAGAAAGACTAGGAAAAACCTATTAGCATTGTTTTTAATATTAAGTCTCAAATAAACAAACAAATAAAAAATATTTTCAATGTTGTTGGAGGTTTTCTTGCCCCGCTAGCTGAAACGGTTATGCAAAAAATCACTTCATTATAGTAGAGACCATCTCTCAGTTCTGAGATTTCTTTGCTCGGGACATTTTTCGCTTATGTTTTATTATCAAGGGATGTAGGTTGAAAGCAAACTCATGGAAAGACAAACAAATGCATGTCTGTGTTTCTCTCTACTTTTTAGAATTCTCTGACACATACATTAGTCTTTAAGGAGGGGTTTAAGGGTCATTGTATGCTCTGACTCATTCCAAATTATTTTAGCAATGCAATTCAGAGTAGACTTAATAGAGAGGTATAAAGGTCCCTAGTTGTGAGTATCAGACATTCCCTAAGGAGTATGGAACCTGCCACATCCACATGTGTACACTTTGAGAAGGCTTTTGTACGATGTGTTACTCATATTTCAACACAGCTTTTTCTAAATGTGTATTATCAAAAAATCTATAATACAGAAACATAATAGAGGAGCCCCACTATTATACAAAGAATTCGTGCTGCATTTAGCTATTTCATTTCTAATATGTTATAATTTTCAGTGTTTCCCTTATGGTTTGTGTTCATTTGTCTAGACCCAGGAAGTTTGAAAAATACAATTGTCTGTTAACACAAGGTAATTATCAGCGTTTAGACATGAATTAGATTGTACTTTTTAGGAATTCAGTATGCCCTCATATGTTGATTGGTCAAATAATTTGCACTTTTCTTACCTTTATTTAAATCACAATTCCCATTTGAATCACTTTGTAAATCTCATTATTAAAATAGTACAGGCTCTCTACCGAAGATTCTATCATTGTCTATTCTTTGTTTTAAATTTTTACATTATTGAAGATAGATTCATATTTCATATAGTACATTCCAACAACAGTCTCCCCTCCCTCCACTCTACCCAACTCCCCAACATTCCCTGTCCTCCAGATCCACTCCACTTTTTCTTTAGAAAACAACAAGCCTTCAGAAGAAGACAGCCAAACAGGATAGACAAGATACAATAAAACATGACAAATACTTCAAGTATTTATCATTCTTAAGTTAAATTGTATTGATCATACAACAGCCTGTATAGAAGCAGAAAGCTCATAGAAAATGGCTGTCCCCTTAAAGGTGTAAAGAAGAGTTGGTACATATCTGGTGTAAATTCTGTTATTGCCCTTCCATGAAGAGATCTTCCATAACCAAGGGTTGCTGTGCTAACGTGCACTTGATTTGAACCAAGCACCTGAAGATGTACTTTCCTTTACCAACTTGGAAATCAGTTGTTGCTCCAAGCTAAAACGTACTCTGGTAACATGCAAATAATCCCAAGTTTACTTACCAGTCATGGGACAAGGGTGGCGTGGGGGTAGGGTGGGTGGTCAGTAGCTTTAGAAGGTTGAACAGGAAGTAGAATCATTTGTTATAAAAAAACGTTTATCGAAGGTTTCTTGCAGCTCACTGTTTCACCATGCCTGTCTCTGCTTACACTCGCCATTGCCCCAACCTTAACCTAAACTTAAGGCAGAAGGCAGCTGCATTTTTTTCCTATGATACAATACTAAAGTGGGATGGTTACAAAATAAACATTATTTAGCTCTCATTTCTCATAACACATAGTAGAATTGGCAGAACACATATTAGAGATTAAGTCCTATGGGTATGGAACTTCAGGATGTAAAAGCATATGAGAGGTATAACAAAGGAAGTCTTCCAGGAGAAGAAGGAGAGAAAATGCCAATGAATACATATGAACTTAAACCAGAAGAATAGACAGCTTACAAGAAGGAAAGAGAACTTAAAACCAGAAGTAGGTGGAGCTGGGAAGGAGAAAAAAGGAGGAGGAGAGTGAATAAGAATCAAGTATGCGAAATTGACACAGTAAACTATACTTCAAATGCTCACTTAAAAATATTAAAAAAATAATAATATAACCATGCTTTTCCATAATCTATGCAAAGAAACAAACAAGAACTTGATCATTATTTTCAAAAGTACTACCCACAATGACTTAACCAGTTCCCACTGAGCCTAACCTATTCAAAGTCACAGTAAGTTGTAAAGCATAAAACATTTGTGGAAATAAACCACATAGAAATCATAGCGTCTACCAAGGGCCAAATTTGAACACAGGAAGACATTTTATGTACTTGAGGAAAAGAAATCCCTTAGTGGTGTTTAATGCATTTATCTCTGCACGGGAAAGGTCCGAGCTTACAGAACGCTGTGTCAGTGATGGAGTTAGCAGAACTTGAGTGACAACACCAAAGGAGTGACTTACCCATCCCTTGACCTTAGTGGTATCAAGTCTTGGCTTCATAATCACATGTTTATTACTTTATAGGTGACAGAGATTCTAATTGTGGCCTCACTCAAGTAACACAGTCTGTTTACTTAAAAAGAAAAAATTAAAAGAACTTCTTTCCATAATTTCTAAGATAGTAGGCTCAGTTTAGATTGATACAAACAATTAAACAAATAAACTTTACAAAAATTGAATAAAATTATTAAGAAGACTGTTGGTTATTCTTCTATATACTGTACATTTGAAATATAAAT
Organism: Rattus norvegicus; assembly: GCF_021556685.1. Lineage (NCBI taxonomy): Eukaryota > Metazoa > Chordata > Mammalia > Rodentia > Muridae > Rattus > Rattus norvegicus. The sequence continues at coordinate 29,179,267 of NC_141547.1, forward strand.
AAATAAAATAACCAATAAAAATTTAAAAAACTACAAAAGTATTCTGATTTTTTAGAAACACCTTATTATTGTTTAAAACAAATTTCAATGAAGAATTTGACCTATCATTTATAATTATTTTTTGAGTGTCTGAGTTCCACAATTACATGTTGAATCAAGAAATATTAGGGGAAAAGAGAAAATGAATTGTCTATGAATTGAACACAGAGATAAATGCAAAGTCAACTCTTTGTAAGGCTTCAGACAAAACTGTAAGTGGACAGAGCTGAGAACATGGAAAAACCAGTTTCATAAAGGCCATATAACTACAATGCTCACTCGTGAGGATCAGCACAGTAGACTTATTGGTTATATCATGTACGGCATAAAGCTTCCAGCACAACTTGTAATGTTTAATGGATGTTCCTACTAACATGACTTATGTTTGTTTTCCAATTGTTAGAGAGTGATTTTGATCTTGCCTTTAGTTTTCCCTTTATTTTGCCACTGGTGAAGGCTGTTTGCAATCTTCTTTAACATAGTATTTTCAAGATCTTCACTGTGCTATAACTGGTTTTCTGAATGTTTTGCTATTTCTGTGACTGAGAGTCTCATCTTGTAAAGGTGCTAATTTTTGTTATGCCTACCCATTCACTGCCATCTGCATTTCTAGGTTACCTGTTGGCAGCTTTATCAATAGTTAGATGGAATTCTTGCTGAATTATTTTCTTATTTCTAAATAAAAGGAGTAGAAAAATATACATGCATAAAAAGAAAGCTTCTTTTGATCCTTCTTTTACTCCTTCAAATACTTATAGGAAAATGCATCTTTTTACACTGTCTCCTTATATCATACATCTTCCTGTGTAATTATGACTTAAAAAAGAAACTCTTTGAAATACGCCTTATATCCCACCTTAAAAACCCAGTCAACTCAGAAAATATCCCCAGTATTAAAAGCTGCAATTCTCTCTGCTATTCGTAAATCCCTCATATTTTTCAATGTACTGCAATAATCTTCTTTCTACCCCAGACTGTAGAGAACATCTTTTCTATTAAAGAATATACCCTAAGCCAGTTTTAGCCTTGAACCAGTTTGCTAAAGATTTACATGAAGCTGCCATGTTTTAATAAAATTGTACTAATCAATTTTTAGATATATCAACACAGAAAAACAACACAAAATAATACTATAGAATGATTTTTAATTTAACATTGATTTGTAAAACTAAACTGTATTGTAGGAGATTTCGTTGATATCTTTTATGACTGAAATATGAGCAAATGCATATATAATTTCAATTGTTTTTGCTTCACCTATATGACAGTTTTGTACAACCATATACACTTTAAAAGGCAATAATCTTCAAATGTCATTTTTATTTTGCCTCAAGAGTAAGAACAAACCCTCTGCACCCATGCCCAAGACTTGGAATTGTTAGAACCAAAGTGTCAGCTGGGATTTGACTCACAAGATTAAACGAAGAATATAATTCTTTGCAGACTTACTTATGGAAAGATCTCTCTTCCCTAGACCAACAAAATGGCTCTGTAATTGCTTTTTCATAGTGGGTTTAACCATGCAGACAAGTACAGTATTTCTCCATTTTGATTAAAAATATACAAATTTATCAGGAGATTTAAATCCACAAAATATGTCATAGCATGCACTAAATCATGAGAATTCAATCCTTTATATTTACTATGCAAATCCACATTCCACTTGAGAAGATGCTGCCAGAATGACCTCTACCATGGGACAAAAAAGGACAGCACAGTTTTGAGATATATGCAATAATTTTCAGAACTGTAACACAATTATATACATAAAGTGGGTTTATTTGTTCCCCAAATTATATTTCTATCTACCTACCTATCTATCTATCTATCTACCTACCTATCTATATGATATACATACATAAATACAAATTTACACTAGATATATGTAAGGTAAAACAGCACTGTATTTATATTACTATATCCACTATATAAAGATATATATGTATATATATAAAGATATCTTTACTATATAAAGATATTTTTACTTTAAACTAGAGGAATATATATGGGTGAGTTATTTAAACATCTGGATTTATTTCTTCACACTGCAGACAGTTTAAATAAGCATGTGTTCCCTTAAATTAACTCATTGTTGATCTAGCCAAGCATAACCACTTGGGTTTCAAAGAACTCTGTTTCATGAAAAAGAAAATATATGTAGTTTTAGAGTAAGATGACCAATCATCATTAAAATTTCATTTTTAATTTTGTCTTCAATAGGTTGCACAGGATACAGTGTGAAAAATAGGATCTAAGAAAACATTTTGAAAAAGGTCATTTAAACCAAAACTCAAAATGTGTCACCTCTTTTGAAGAAATTTAATTCAATGAATATTTTTTCTGATACCTGACATGCTAGCAAGAGTAGCTGTTTTAAGCATGTACAATGGAAACATAGCCTCATGTATTAAGAAATAGCATTCCAATTCCACTTAATTTTTAAGAACTTGTAGAGTTTATTTTATTGAGGCAGATGACTAAAATGATCACTGTATTGCATTCTCTGTACTTGATATAGAATTAGAAATTAGACAAATGTTTCAGGAAGGCACGTAAAACATCCACTGGTATGTTTTTGAATTTCAAATGAATAATTTTTACAACTACAATTCTCAGAGTCAGCAGGAGTTCATAGCATCTCAGAAAATCGTTTGACTACTTTTGTTTCAGGCCAAAGCAGACAAAACAATCATTATGCATACCGTAAATCAAAATTCTTTGGCAATAAACACACTTCCCTTCATCTGCTGATCCACTAGTTAGCGTGCATGGTCCAAACTGTTTATTCTATTGATCAAAACGTGCCAATGAACCAAATTTGTACTAGCATAGAGAAAATGAAAAGCTTATTTTAACAATTTGCAAGAAAAATAAATTTCTTAATATTCTGCATAACTTTGCAAAATAGTCTATGCAGGTGTTTGGTTGAAAATAACATGCTTCTTGTGGATTGGCCCTTGGTTAGAGTCCCAGTTTTCTCAGTCTTTATTCAACTGATGGGCTTTAGAAACCTAGTCACATTTTTCAGGACAGAGTATCCAAACCTCCCTCAGCTTTGGTGTGGGCAGCATTAAAATCCTTTAAATCCTTTAGTACCATGTTTGGTCAACAGAGGGGTTTAAGAATTCCCTTTCTTCTCTTACATAATTTCTTCCATATTTAGACTTAAAACAAACATTATGGAGAATTCATTCATGTCACCAAGGCCACTGGTGTGTGATATAATATGGTGTTAAAACTCTTCACTGAAATGACCTTTGCAATCATCCCATGCTTTACTACTAAAATAATTTTATTTTCTCAAAGAAAAATCTTCATATCAGTTCACAATTTTTTTTCAGTACTGCTTATACAAAGAATGACAAGGGACCTGGCAATGCCGAGAGAAGGAAAAATAGCCTTACAGAAGGAAAAGCACACTAATTGTCTATCTAATACCAGAAAATTAGTACTGAAAATACACATACACACACACGCATGCACATGTGCACACACACAAATGCAAGCACACGCACTTGCACACATAATGGGGAAACTCTCTATAGGATGTGTTGAAATTCTGTCATTTTAGCTGTCACCACTTTCCTGTATTAGCAACAGGGACAGAGATCTCTTTAGGCTTCTTAGGGCTTCATCAACATGACAAGAGTCACAATTCTCACTGAGAGAGTTCCCATGAAGCTCACAAAGATTAGTTAAAGATTTTGCTTACTTACAATGTTATTTTATTGGATTTTTAAATTTATATTTCAAATATCATTCCCTTTCCTGTTGTCCCAGACATAAGCTTCCTATACCATCCCCTCCTCTTCTTCTATAAGGGTGTTCCCCTCCCCATCCACCCTCTTCCCCCCACATTACCCTACATGGTGAGGTCCAGCTTTGGCAGGACCAAGGGTTTCTCCTTCCATTGGTATCCAACAAGACCATTATGTGTGAAATTTCAGCGTACTTGCCAGCTCCTGGCTAAACTGTTCTAAGCAGCTACAAAGTCTAGTAGCTTACCCATAGTCATTAAATGCCTTTTTTTTATTATTATTTTTCAAATTCAGTAGGGCCCTGTCTTTCCTTCTGCTGTCCTTGTAAGCTGAGAGGATGGAGTCTTGTATGACATAATATTAGACTCAGGTGTGTCCATAATAGCCAGAGATCTATTAGGTTATCAACGTTAAAAATAACTTCTTCACAGTAGAAAATTATTAATCAAAGATGGATAAGAAAATGAATACCTAAGAGATTGTATTACCCAAAGACTATACATGGACTGACCCATGGCTCCAACGGCATATGTAGCAGAGGATGACCTTGTTGGGCAAAAATGGAAGAAGACCTTGGTCCTACCAAGGTTGGACCCTCAGTGTAGGGGAATGTCAGAGGTTTAGGAAGTAGGGTGGATGGGGAGGGGAACACCCTTATAGAAGAAGGGGAGGAGGATGGGATAGGAGACTTGTGTCCATGAAACCAGGAAAGGGAATAACATTTGAAATATAAATAAAAGAAATCCAATAAAAAAAGATTGTCTTAATTATTTCCACCACAGTTTTAGAGAAAATCATACCTTTTTGTTTCCATTCCATGAGTCTTTATTCGTAGTGGATTTACTACTATTAAACATGATTTAATTATTTTTTGTGGTTTTTAAATCCTTATCTGATCAAAGTAATATGAAGAAAAATGGGTGAAATTATGGAAAAATATTCATGTAATAATAAATATGTCACAAAATTAATAGCGATTATTTTCAGAGATATAACAGTTAGTCACAGCTTTGAAATGACTGACAGGTGAGCAACGGGGGTCAGGTCTTTTCATCTTGCTCAGTTGAGGATCATATGAGACTGGAACTTAGAAGTGGGTTTCAATGATTTGCAATGATAGGATGGGTGACTCTGGGACAAGTTTATGAAATGCACGCTTTAGAGTTGATGTTTAACCTTGGCAAAGAGTAAAGGTCTTACACTGGAGGTAATGCTGAAACTCATCACTTTTAGAAGCCGACCCTGAGTTCTCAGTGCATCCATGGAGTAGTGAATGTGAGATAGGTCACACAATTTATCTAACACATTTAGTGAAGGGTGATAACCCTTATTTGAAGAGTTATGATAATTAAGTATTAATCATGTAATGTACTAACTATAAGAAAACATATTAGGTATCTGTCTATCATGATTCTGCTCCACTTAAAATTATTACTCATTAAGATAATTTTTCACATACAATTTTCTGTACTCTCAAGGAGTAAATAGATTTTTGTAAAAATTCAAACTGACCAATTTTGCATTATGTTCTTCGTATCACTTCCAATGAAACAATCCACACATGGAGAACCCTGCAGTCGTTAGGCTGTATACTTGGCTGAAAGTCTTGATACCTCTGTGCTACTTCTTAATGTGCATGATAAAGAAGCATTCTGACCCTTTAGCTTACATACTGAATACATGCAATCACAGTCTTTTTTTCAGAGTTCGGCACTTACCCATGCTTCAGGAACAACCAGGGTTTCTTTGTTTATCATTTCAGTCATAGACTAATATTATATTTGTAGCAAATTTTCACAGAACACACACACACACACACACACATAAACACACACACATTCAATATTATATTCAAATTAAAGAATTCAACTAGGAGTGGTTTTGTTTTTCTTTAGTTTATTCATATTTTTATTACATATATGGAAAAGGAATTACAGGAAGATGAAAGGTAAAAGGTATATACATCTCTAAACATTAAACAAAAAATATCATTGGTAAAAGATACTGGAAATACAAATACAATAACAGTACAATCATACTTGTTACAATATACAATTTTCAGAGTGAATTCATCAAGATATTCATGGATACTTACATGGATCCCTTTTTTACTCTCTGACTTCATTATCTTATAACAATTCACACCCCATTTCTCTAGTGAGCTTACTTTCTGCCTTGACATAGTTGGAGGATTTCAAATTTATCTTCTGAAAGCTTTAGGAAAGGAGCCATTTGATTACTCCAAGTTTAATGGAGCCGAAACAGCCGAGTAAGAGTGTTTATTAATTTGTTTGGATTTCAAGTTATATTTTGAGTTGACTGTAAAATCAGAAATAGGAAGAATGGGGTATTCTGAAGAGTACAAATAAATTAGCTTGTAAACCTATTATGACTTAGTTTGTCAAAATCTGTGAAGGCGTCATAGAGTTATGAGTTTTAATTATTTCATACTCAAACAATAATATGTAGTCAGTGTCTGACTTGAAAACTACTGAGAGAATTGCATACATGTGATCTTTAACTTTATGAGATTATGCCAATTATAAAATTTCTACCTGGAATTTTATAATTTTCTTCCTCATTTTAGTTATTGTTATCATACTAACTTCATAAATACTAGAGCAAAGGTAGTCTCAGTGATTGTGCTTACAGGAGAGACTTAGAAAATGCAAACACTAAATAAAACATCCAGTGTACATTTATGAAGTCCATTACTTTAATTAATTGCATTATTTTAATTAAGTTTCATACTTCATGTTTATGGTCTGTCTCCTAAGATAAGGTAAGAAAATTGGAAAGGCTTTTTAATTCACTGACGTACCTGAGCACCAACAATAGAACGAAGGATATTCCTTGCATTGTGCCATATTGCATAGTGTAGGGGTAGTATACAGGATCATTTGTGAAGAGTAAATAGGACTAATGCTTTAAAGGTGACTTCATATTGATATAAATGCAAGGGAAAGGAATTACTCCACATGCCATATGAGGAAGCAGAAATTCCACAGGAGAACAGAAAAAGTTTAGCAAGTGGGATGATCTGTAAGGCAGATAGGTTGTTCCCTTCAGTAAGTAGCAGTCATACCAAAAAAAAGTGTTTATATCAAACAGACATAAGATGATCATCCATCATTATAAGAAATTTGGTCAGTAGCTTGCTTGGATAAAGGAACTGAAAAACATATTTAGTGATATCAGGTGTTACATTAAATGTTTTCTATTTTACTTCTCTAATATGTGACATAATATAGTATTCTCATTAGAATATATTGGATAACGTTTTGGAAATTATATGGAATTATTTTGGATAGGTAGCATGGAGGTATGCTAAATATATTGAAAACAAAACTGTGTGTATGGCAGTAATAGCTGGATCTTAATGATGAGAACTCGGCTTATTGTTTTTTCTTTCAAAATTATGTTTTGGCCACTTTAATAATAAAAATATGAAGATAAACATAACTGTGCATCTTTGCGTTCTACTGTTTAGCTTCGAGATACTTGTTCACTTTGTAGTTACCGTGTACTTGCCGTAGGAGGAGTTGGTCTTAGTGCATCTACATGTGAAGATAAGAGCATATAGGGAAAAAGCACAATTTGCCTTAATATCAGAGAAAAATAAAAGAAAATGTAGTCACAGTGACTAATGCATGAGAAAAAAATACTGGAAGGTGGAAGCAGGAGGAAGGGAGACATCAAATGAAATTGAAGGGCTACACACCAACTGGTATCTAGGTTAACCAAAGTATTTGGACCTTCTTTGTTTCTTTTTTCATTCTCTTTCTTTTCCTTTTTTTCTTTTTTCTTTTCTTTTTCTACTTTTTTGGGGGGGAGTGTTTAATCACCAAATTTCATCCCCCTAGCATTCCACCCTACTGATGGTTCCAGATCCCCCTGCCCCCCATGTCTCCACGAGGATGTTGCCACCGCAGGCACCCCTCACCCCACAAGACCTCACCACTCCCTGGGGCCTCCAGTCTCTTGAGGGTTAGGTGGCTGAACCCAGATCCAGAAGTCCTCGACTGTGTATGTGTTGTTGCTCTCAAATCAGCTGTTGTATGCTACCTATTTATTGGTTCTGTGTCTGAGAGATTTCAAGGGTCCAGGTTAGCTGAGGCTGCTAGTCCTCTTACAGGATTGCCCTCCTCCTCAGCTTCCTAAAACTTTATCCTAATTCAACCACAGGGCCAGGAGCTTCTGTCCATTAGTTGGGTGAAAATATCTGCATCTGACTCTTTCAGCTGCTTGTTGGGTCTTTCAGAAGGCAGTCATGATAGGCCCCTTTTTGTGAGCATTCAATTGCCTCTATAATAGTGTAAGGCCTTGGGAACTCCTCTTGAGCTGGATCTCACTTTGGGCCTGACTTTGTACCTCGTTTTCCTCAGGTTCTTCTCCATTTTTGCCACTGCAGTTCTTTCAGACAGGAAAATTATGGTCAGAATTTTGACTGTGGGATGGCAACCCCATCCCTCACTTGATGCCCTATCTTTTTGCTAGAGGTGGGCTCTACTAGTTCCTTCTCCTTACTATAGCACATTTCATCTAAGGACCCCCTCCCTTTAAGTCATGAAAGTCTCTCACTTCCCAGGTCCCTAGTACATTCTGGAGCCTACAACCCCACTCCTCATACCTCCAGATGTTACCTGTTTCCATTCTTTCTGTTGGCCCTCAGTTGGCTTCAGTCCCTCCCTCACCCCCTCCCCCGCGCCCAAAACCTGATCATGTTCCCCTCTTCCCCTCCCTGTCCCCTTTCTTACCCAGGACCCTCATCCCCTCTCCCCTCCTGTGATTGCTTTCTTCTCCCTCCCAAGTGTGTTTGAGACATTCTTACTTGGGTCCTTTGGCTTGTTAACCCTTTTGAGTTCTGTGAACTGTATCCTGGATATTCTGTACGCTTTTTGTCTAATATCCACCATGCATGTCCTTTTGGATCTGAAGTTACCTCACTCGGGGTGATATTTTCTATTCCCCTTCATTTGCCTGCAAAACGGAGATACCCTCGTTCTTAAGAGTTGAATAGTATTCCATTGTGCAAATGAACCACATTTTCTGAATCCATTCTTCTGTTATGGAACATCTGGGTTGTTTCCAGATTCTAGCTATCATATTATTTTGAGAACCATGGGGATCTTTTCATCAAATTAAATGGAATTAAATGATAATGATTTGAAAATCTCACAGAAGAGAAGAAATGAATGAAGAAAGGACTGTCAGATTGACTGGCAAGAGAGTTATCTGGAGGATATTGATGTCATAGGTTTCTAAATGAAGAGTCAATCAAGTATTAAACTCTTATAATTTAGAACTGCCATAAGGGGAAAGGTGAAAGATGGGTCATTACATATTTGTCTACTAATTTTTAATGATAACTTTGTATGTGTAAAAAATAAGAGTAAATAAATCACATCTTCCTGACTATTTTGATTAGAGCTTGTCCTTAGCATCATTATTGAAGACATGCAATAGCAACATTAGGAAGTAAATATTTGAAAACCGGGCAAAATATGTGATGAGGCATTGTGAATAATATTTCTATAAATAGATGCTACAGCCATATACATAAGCCATACACATAACATTTTAATTAAAAATAAATAATTTAATAGAATTAAATCTAAGACTTACTGATTTTCCAGATATATGAGGAAGAAAGGGTTACACATGATTTTAACTTTTCTGACTTAGAATAGAAAATAGATACAATAATAGATTTAATATTTTCCTCATAACGTCAAAGTTATACTACCCTCTAATAATACCATTGCAGCAGCAGTTTCAAAATAACAAAATTCTGAATATTCAAATATCATTCATTTTGAGAAAAAAACAAAAAAGTTAGTATAATTTTTTTCTCTTTATTCCTGAGTTTAAACTCTGTAATGTGGGGATGTTTTTGGCTTGAATGACTGAGTTGTATAAAATGACCAAGTATCCAAAATCATAAAGCTTTCATGAGTTTTTTTAAATGCCCTAAATCAATGTAAAGCAATCAAGACAACTGAACTATAAAAATGAATGTCTGTAGCCTTGACTTGATTTTATTTGGGTAGTATAGTGCATTGATTGACATTTGAAAAATGTTGTGTTCAATACTTAACCTCCTGAGAGAATAAGGAATAGCCACAAATCCAATAATCCCCATCTGCACATAAGTGAACTATCATCCTGAATTTACGCTTGCAAGTTTCCATTTTGATCTAGATTGGTTTAACTATGGAAGACAATTTCATTACAATACAGTGAAATGTGAATTTTTAACTTCAATTCATCTTAATTTGCTATCTTTAGAATTTGTCAACAATAAGGCAAATATTTAGGGAAAATTTGCAATTTCACAACAAGTTTTAAGGCATACCAAAAGCGTCTACTCCTGTTCTTACCTCACATTTCTATTGAGAAATTGAAATATTTGCATTACTGGACTATTGATGCTGGTCAGCTGGAGCTAAGAAATTAGTGGTGATTAAGAAGACACCAGCACCACTGAAGTAAAATCTTCTGGAAAGTGTTTTCTGAGAGCACAGAGAGGCTGTGTTCTAGAGAATCCAAGGTAGTACCTCATGCTGTGGTTAGACTTGGTAATGTGAGAGAGTCGCCCAGGTTGTACTGATTTTGAAGTCATAAAGTGGTCATGAAGAACAGCTCAGGTTGAGCACTGTGAGAGACCATGGAAGGCCATTGCTGGCAGTGCAGCCTCAGTTGCAATTGATGCCCCAGGACTGAAGGGGTCATGCAAAAGAGTTGAGGCTTGGCACCATGAAGAAATCCAATAGAGGCTATTGGTAAAGCCCAGTTGCAGCAGTGTTTTGGAGATGCCAGTGCCATGAAATGACCACCAAGAACAGCAGCAGCAGCAGTGAAGTACAGATATCTGAAGCCTAGAAGACAAGGTATGCACCCCAAGGAACGGAGCTGAAGGAATGACTCTAAGACCTTGGCGATGCCTAGAAGATCATGAGTGAATCCCAGACTTTGGACAGTTGAGGTTTGATTTTGCTTTTGATTGTGACTGTGCCCTGATATTTTTCCCTCTTGAAATAAGAAAGTATTTTAGTGGAGTCCACAGTTAAAAGACTTTGAATTTTGAAAAGACTTTGAATTTTAAAAGGTACTGGTTATTCTAAAGGGATTGAACTTTTAATATGTAAAGACTGTGTGACTCTTAAAGTTATTTAGATCTTGGTGATGAATAAGAAAGTAAGGGTTGAGGCTTAATAGTGATGTGTCTGTGTGTCAAGTTGACAAGGGGTCAATTGTGCTGACTAGTTTTGTATGTCAACTTGACACAAGCTGGAGTTATCAAAGAAAAAGCAGCCTCAGTTGTGGAAATGCCTTCATGAAACCCAGCTGTAAGGCATTTTCTCAACTAGTGATCAAGCAGGGAGGACCCATCCCATTGTGGATGGTGCTGTCCCTGGGCTAAGTCTTGGGTTCTATAAGACAGCAAGCTGAGCGAGTCATGAAAAACAAACCAGTAACATCCCACCATGGCCTCTGCATGGGCTCTGCCCTCCTTGATTTCCAGTCCTGACTTCCCTTGGTGATGAACAGCAATGTGGAAGTGTAAGCTGAATAAACTGTTTCCTTCCCAACTTGCTCCTTGGTCATGATATTTGTGCAGGAATAGACACTCTGACGAAGACACTTGGTTAGAATTTCACCAAGATATTTTATATTATTTTTGGCTATTGTGAACAATGTTATTTACCTAACTTCTTTCTCAGCACATTTATTATTGTATAAAGGAGGGATACACATTTTTTTGAATTAACTGTGCACCAGGCACTTTGCTAAGATATTTATCAACTGCAAGAGTTCTCTGCTGGAATTTTGGTGGTTGTTTATGTATATTATCAAATAATTCATGAATAACAATACTTTACATTTCTTCCTTTCCAATTTGTATTTCTTTGATCTTCTTCAGTAGTCTTGTTGCTCTAATACTTCAAGTACTATGTTGAATTGATTGGGAGGGAGTGGGCAGTCTTGCCTTATCCCTGATTTTAGAGGAATTGTTTCAACTTTTGCTCCATGTAGTTTGAGGTTGCTATCTTCTTGTTGTACATTCCCTTTGTTAAACGATGTGCATTGTATTCCTGATTTTTTTCATGACTTTTATCAGGAAGGTCTATTGGTTTCTGTCAAAGACTTTTTCAACATCCAATATTGTGGTCATGTTTGTTTGCTTTCTTTCAGTTTGTTTATATGGTGGACTACATTGATGGATTTTTGTATGTTGGACAACTCCTGCAAGCCTCACTGATTGTGATGGATAATGTTTTTTACTGCGTTCTTCAATTTGGTTTGCAAGTATTTTATTGTGTATGTTTGCATTAATGTTCATAAGGGAAATCAGCCTGAAATTTCTTTCTTTGTTGAGTCTTTGTGTAGTTGATGGATCAGAGTGAATAAGGCCTCATAGAATGTGTTTGGCACTGTTTCTTCTGTTGCTATTATTTGGAATAGTTAGAAGAGTACTGGTCTTATTTCTCAAAAACATGTATATTAAAATTATGCACTAAAACCACTGGGCCCATAGTTTCTTTTCCTTTGGGGGTGGGGTGAGATTTTATTAACTGTTTCTATTTTCTTAGATGTTATAGGTCTATTTATATTGTTTACCTAACCCTAATTTAACTTTGGTATGTTGTATTTATCAATATCATTGTGCATTTTGCTCAGAATTTCTAATTTTTTGTGTGTATTGTTTGTTCTTTTTAAAAATAAGACCTAATGTTTCTTTGTATTTCCTTAGTGCTTGTTGTTATGTCTCCCATTTCATTTCCCATTTTCTTAGTTTGGATATTTCTTTCTGTCATTTAGTTGGTTTTGCAAAGGGTTTGTCTTGTTGATTTTCTCAAAGAATCAACTCTTGGTTTTGTTGATTCTTTGTATTAATCTCATAGTTTCTACTTGATTGATTTCATCACTGAGTTTTTTCTGCAGTCTACTCCTTTTATGTGTGCTTGCTTCTTTTTGTTCTAGAGCCTCCATGAGTGCTGTTAAGTTGCTAGTATATGATCTCTTGTTTATGAAAGCATTTAGCATACTTTTTCATACTTCTGTGACTTCTTTATGTATATAATCAGGGTTTATTAGAGTATCTTATTCATGTTGAGAGATTAGAATGAAGATGCCAATGGCCAGATTTGGCATCCATGTAGTGGGTAAACTGAGACAGGCAGCCATTGCCAGGGTAAGTGTTTGAAGCCCCTGATGGAGGACAATGCAGATACTTATAGGATCTGTTGTCAATGGCACCCAGGAAGACATTTGAGAAGTTACACAGTAGACTATTCTCTGAGAGCACAAAGCTTAATTTATTGTGACTGGTACTCCCTGTGGTCCGCAGAAAAACTACGAAAACTTTTATCTCCTTGGGGCAGGCAAGAAAGAGAAAAAAAAAGAGAAAAATATCACACACAGGCAGAGAGAGAGAGAGAGAGAGAGAGAGAGAGAGAGAATAAAAGGCAGAACCCAATGTTTATACACACAGATTTATACCTATATGCAAACATAAAGTATGTATAGACATATAGATAGACATATACACATTCACATTTTGATTAGAGCAAGGCACCAGCTAGCAGGCTCCAAGCTTTTCACAAATTCACATACACATACATACATATATTCACATATGTACACAACTGGTAGATGGAGCAAGCTCCAACACACAGCAGAGAAGCTTTATATATACACATATATAGACATAGTTGATGGGTATAAGAAACAATGTTCCAGACCCATTCACACAAACCTTATACATACACACAATGGTGGTGGATAGAAGGAGCAATGTTCTACCCCTCCAGTCACACAAACCTTATACATACATACATACGTACATACATACATGCATACATACAGTTTTATCATGGAAGGAACAATATTCCAACCCTCCATATTTTATTTTTTTCCATAAATTATATAATCACAGGAAAATCTTTTATGCAATATAAAATTACAAAGTGAATATGTTTTAGTTTTCTTGTAGTGAATGATTATGACAAAAACAATGTGTTCTCCAGTAACTTTATAAGAAATAACATTAAATAGTACAGATAAAGAAAACAAATTACTTCACCAAACCCACATACATTTGAAACTAAGCAATGCATTATAGAATAATAAAGTGTAAGCAAGCAAGGTAGTATTCTCTGCCCAATTCTCTTACTGGCAGGCAGTAATTTGCAATGAAAAAGACAGAAGTAAATATTTCATTATATATCTTTTAAAATAATCTTGTAATACTCTTAAAAGCATCACAAATGTAAACTCTTCTATAAAAATTAGCCCAGCTTAAATATCTGTCTTAAATCCCCAGAATGGATATAGACTTATCAGCAATTTTTAATAAATCATATCAGGAAACAGGTCGAAAATGTAGGGCAAAGGACATAATCAATAAGACAAATAGGCAACCTACAGATTGTGAAAAAAACTTCACTAACCCAAGATCCTATAGAGGGCTAATATCCAAAATATATAAAAACTCAAGAAGCTAACCGCCAAAAAAAAATCACTCAACAAAAAATGGGTTACAGAACTAAACCAAGAATTCACAACAGAGGGATCTTGAATGGCTGAGAAGAACTTAAGAAATGTTCAAAGCCCTTAGTGATCAGAGAAACGCAAACCAAAACGACCCTAAGATTCCACTTTACACCAATTAAAATGGCTAAGTTCAAAACCTAAGGTGACAGCATGTGTCCACAAGGATGTGGATAAATCCTCCATTGCTGGTGGGATGGCAAACTGCTACAACCACTCTGGAAATCAATTTGGAGGTTCCTCAGAATATTGGAAATAGATCTACCCAAAGAACCAGCAATACCACTCTTGAAAATCTATCCAAAATATGCCCCACCATGCCTCATGGGCAGGTGTTCCTCTATATTCATAGAAACCTTATTTCTGATGGCCAGAAGCTGCAAACAACCCTGATGTCCCACAACAGAAGAATGGATAGAGATAATGTGGTTCACTTACACAATGGAATGCTACTCAGCTATTAAGAACAAGGACATCCTGAGTTTTGCAGGCAAATGAATAGAGTAGAAAATATTATCCTGAGTGAGGCAACTCAGACCCAAAAGGACATACACAATATGTTCTCACTAATAAGTGGATATTATGTTTTGTTTAGCCCAAAACAAAACAAACAAACAAAAAACAAATACATAATACCCAACAGTGTACAAGTAGAGTTCACAGAATGCAGAAAGGGCAGCAAGCTGAAGGGCCCAAGTGAGGATGCCTCAGTTCCACTTGGGAGGGAGAAGAAAGCAACTACAAGGTGGGGGGGGCATGGGAAGGAAAGGGGAATGGAGAGCAGGGAGAGGGGAACATGATTTGGTATTAGATGGTGGAAAAGAACTGAAGCTCTATGGTCTAGCAGAAAGAATGAAAACGGGTGACATCTGGAGGGAGGAAGGAGGTTGGAAGGAACCTCCAGATTATACTAGAGACCTGGGAAGTGAGAGACTCTCAGGACTCAAAGGCGGGGGGTGGGGGAGTGGGGTGGGGTGGCCTTGATGAAATGACCTACAGTGGGGAGAGGGAACTTGTTGAGCCCACCTTTAGCAGAAAGACAGGACATCAATTAAGGTAATGGGTTGCTATACTACAGTCAAAGCTCTGACTCATAATTCTTCCTGTCTCAAAGAAATGCAGGGGGGGGGGAATGGAGAAGAGCCTGAGGACAAGAAGATCCAGGTCAATGGGAGGCCCCAGGACATGATACCATTACTGAGGCTATGGGACACTCACACAAAGAGACCTATCATGACTGCGCTCTGAATGACCCAACAAGCAACTCAAAGAGTCAGATGCAGATATATGCACTCAACCAATGAACAGAAGCTGCTGACCCCTGACCCCGTGGTTGAATTAGGGAAAAGCTGGAGGAACCTAAGGAGGAAAGTGACTTTGAAGGAGTTCCAGCAGTCTCAGTTAACTTAGACCTGCAAGATCTCTCAGACATTGGATCAGCAACCAAGCAGCATACACCAGCTGAGATGAGGCCTCTAACTCATACACAGCAGAGGACTCCCGGGTCTGGGTTCAGTCAGAGAAGATACCACCTAACCTTCAAGAGACTGGAGGGCCCTGGATGTTTAAAGATCTGGTTGGGGAGGTGGGGTGGGGACATCCTTGTGGAGACAGAAAGCCAAGGAGGAAATATGGAATGTAGAACAATTGGAGGATGGACAGTGTGGGGAATAAAACCTGGAGTGTAAAAATAATTAAGTAAATAAATTATTAAAAAACAAAACAAAACAACAACAAAAATAAATCGATATCACCAGTCCAACCTTAGTGAGAGTCATGTCAGCCATTGCTGCCATAGTTCTATTTTCCTGACTATAAAACGTTCCTAGCTTAACTACTGGCACGAGCCTGATATAGCTGTCTCCTGAGTCTCTTCCAGAGCATGACAAATACAGAAGCAGATGCTGGAAGCCAACCATTAGACTGAGATCAAGATCTCCAATGTGAGAGTTAGAGAAAGGTCCGAAGTAACTGAGGAGACTGCAACCCCATAAGAAGAACAGTATCAACTAGCCAGAGACCCCAGAGCTCCCAGGGACTAAATCACCAACCAAAGAGTACACATGGAGGGACCCATGGCTCCAACTCGATATGTAGCAGTGGATGGCATTGTCATGCATCAAAGGGAGGAGAAGCTGTTGGTCCTGTTAATGTTTGATGCCCCAGTGTAGGGAAATGCCAGGGTGGAAAGTTGGTAGGAAGTGGGTTGGTGGAGGAGCACCTTCATGGAGGCAGGAGGTGGGGGATGGATTTGGGGTTTCTGGAGGCAAAACCTGGAAAGGGGAAATGTAAATAAAGAAAATATGCAATAAAAGAAAAAAGAGGTAAATGCGTGCCTTTCTGAACTTCAGATTGTTTCCTAAGATTTTCTACATCAGAGCTAGTTATAAAAAGTCCTCAACCTAGTTTCACTAACAATTTTATTTTTTTCACATATTTTCTAAGGGTGGTGGTCATTGCTCACAATCTGCATCTCTAAGTTCCATTCCTAGGGTAGTTGATTAAATCATTAATCTGCTCTAGTAGCAATGCCTGAAAGAGATTATGCGTTATTATTGTGAGTGACAGAAATAATGCCCAGAAATCGAGGAAGTCCCTTCGAGTTTTCATAAAATTCTAAGATTAAGCGGGATGCGAGCACAGCAAGCAGAGCAGAGCTCCACAGCAGTATGAAATCCTAAGGCCAGGTGATTCTTGGGACCATGTCACTCAGAGGCTCACCCACTTGACTGTGGTAAACCACGAGCTGCATTCCGTTAGTTCTAAAGCCATTCGTCCTTTTCCCTGCACAGTGCTCAGCATGAATGGAAGTTTTTCACTAATTTTGCCAGTCCTGTAATAGTCCCTCAGATTTAAGTTTCTTAAGACAATGATTAAACAAATTTAATGTATTATGGAGGTAAAGGAAAAGAACTAAGTCAATGATAGGTAAACTTGATTAGTTAATAAAATTATAAAAAAATATGTACCATAAATGTAAATCTGCTTTTCTTAGAAGTAAACGAAATCACCATTAAATATCTATCCAGATCAGTGCTCTACTAACCGCCTCATAAGTAGAATTCTGTGCAGATCATTATCAAAGGAGGTGCCTGGCTAAGATATAGAGAAGCACGTACAGATCAAAGAAATGCTGCAAGAAAACTTCCCTTAGTAACGTTATAGTCAGTCACTGTTAGGGATAGGCTCACATTACCTTCTGCAACACATTGTGAGTAGTAAATACATGAGCTAAATAGATCAGCTCTATTTGTTCTTTATTGTGTGAACAGTTAGAAGGATTTCTAAATGCCATTGTTCTCAAGTAAGTATCCCTGTCATTGGCATTTTCAGTATTGACTAATCCTCACTGTGAAAAGTTATTACGTAAGAAGGCATAAAGAGTGTGGTCCTTACATTCCTGTTCTCTTTAGCCTAAGAATATAATTTGAATGCACACATGTGGTGTACAAATATGCATACAGGCCAAACACTTATAAACATAAAAAATAAACATAACAGTAAAGTAAGAATTTACTTTTAATCCACAGTGCACTACAGATCTTCTGCTCCCTTGATCTGTTTCTTCTACGAGTAACATAGACATCATATGAGGTGCCAAGATATTTTATCTTGCCTCTTGTTTCTTTTTTCATTTTTGTCTTTTGCAGAGCCACCCACAAAACATTAATGCTTAAGACACATCTGTTTTAAGACCTTGGGATACTAAATGGAAATATCAATTAAACAACTAAATTGTTTTATAAGACAATTTGTTTTATTAAAAACAAACCCAATATCTTAAAGAAACAATACCAAGAAAGAATGTAGAATCTATATTTTGAACCTTAACAAATAGAAGTTACTAATTAAAAATATTTTAGCCAAGACATTTGAAGAAGTTGGTATGTGAATGATTTGGATGTTGATTGGTCAACTTAAATTATCTTTATTTCCAGAGGGGACAGTTCATGTTTGAAGCCTAAAAAGTTACATGAAATGAGATCACCCCAAAAATCTATCCTGAAATAAGAATTAAATGCATTTCTTGTATTAATAAGCCATTCCACCTAAGTTACAGGATTTCTGGAGAGCTCTTTTTTTCTATTCTGAGAAAGGTCCAACTAGTTACCATAAAGTTATACCACCCTGATGCTCTCAGTACAGTGATGGGAGAGTGACCTGAAAGTGTCCGGGGTTGTGGCACAAATATTTTGTCCGTAACAAATTATTGATTCAGCTTCCATGAGAATTAATACAAACATAAACACAATTTTCATTCAATTATTCAAGGAAAAGGTACAAATTTCTGCAGGACTTTGCATGGAGAAAGAATGAGGACAGTAGTCCATGTTAATTTAATTCCCAATGTTTAATTTGAGAATCATTAAATGTTGTAAATATGACTATTATTAAAGTTTTTCTTATGCAATGAAAGTATGACGGAATTTAAAATGGCAGAAAAAAGGGATCTGGAGCAAAGGCTTAGCAATTATGAGCACTGCCTGCTCTTGCAGAGAAAGGATTTGGATTGATTCTCAGAACCTGTATGTCAGCCTGCACAGAACCACCTATAACTTATGTTCTATAGGACTAAATGCCTCCTTCTGATCTTCACTAGTATCAGACATAAACCACACGCACATGCATACATGCAAGCAAAACAATAACACGCGATTTTTAGGTGAAATAAATCTGAAAGTTTTAATAGTAGAAATAATGTATCACTTTAACATTCATATTGCTTTTGAAGCTTAGTCTTTAGAAAGCAAATGTATCTGTTTACCCATAAATATGATTCCCTTAACTCTGTATAAAAATAATTGACTGATATTTGTGGGAAATTGGAATACCACCTGAAGCATGATTATTTCTCCTCAATTTATTTCATTATACCTCAGATCCTTGATTGACTAATCTAATGAATGGTACAGATATTATTTTTTTGAATTGTTAGACATCTCTAGGTTAGCAATGCAATCTTTCATTTAGCTGAGTGCATAATTCCTGCCAATTGAATTGATCAAATTCCAAAGCCTATGATTTAATACTTAATATTATTCAGGAGTTATGCCCTACCTTCATTGTTAGGTGAAGCTGGTGAGAACAGAGATGCTTTTTTCCAATATTTCACTACCTGACACTGTGAACACAGCATGTGAAGGCATACGACTGACAAGTTCTTGGCAATTATTATAGCATGCAGCTCCTATTTCAGTTGTGTCAAGTTTTCATAAATGAATATTTCATAAACCTTCAGTATAAAATTCCCATTGTTATTCACTGGGGATGTGCCACTCTTTCTTTGTAAGGAACATATATTTGGTGTGAATCAAAAACAAAGAAAGAAAACTATCACCTTTGAATTCACTATGAATTTGGTCATACAATTTGAATCTCTTTAGTATATGTTCTTTTTATTTAATTTTCATTATTTTCAATGTTTTTATTTCTATAAGAAACAAGTATTTTCACTACTATAAAACTCCTTTGAATTTTTTCTTTTATTGGATATTTTCTTTATTTACATTTCAAGTGTTATCTCCTGTCCCCATTTCCCCTCCAGAACTACTATATTCTTTCCTCCTGCTTCTATAAGGATGCTCCACCACCCATCCACTCACTCCCTCCTGCCTCCACACCCTGGCTGGCATTGGAGCATCTAGCCTTAACAGGACCACGGGCCTCTCCTCCCATTGATGTCCAACAAGGCCATTCTCTCTTACATATGCAGCTGGAGCCATGACTTGTGTTCTCTTTGGCTGGTGGTTTAGTCCCTATGAACTCTGGGGGGGGGTCTGTTTGGTTGATATTTTTGTTCTTCCTATGGGGTTGCAATCCCCTTCACCTCCTTCAGTCCTTCTCTAACTACTCCATTGGGGACCCCATTCTCAGTCCAATGGTTGGCTCAGAGAATCTGCCTCTGTATTTGTCAGGCTCTGCCAGACCCTCTCAAGAGAAAGCTGTATCAGGCTCCTGTCAGCATGCACTTCTTGGCATCCACACTAGTGTCTGGGTTTGGTGATTGTATATGGGATGGATCCCCAGGAGGGGCCAGTCTACGGATGGCCTTTTCTTCAGTCTTTGCTCCACACTTTGTATCCATATTTCCCCCTGTGAGCATATTGTTCCCTTTTCTAAGAAGAACTTAAGCATCCACATTTTAGTCTTCCTTCTTCCTGAGTTTCATGTAGTCTGTGAATTGAATCTTCGGTACTCTGAACTTTGAGGACTGCAATACCACCAACAATGGAATAATGTTCCTCTTTCTCCACATTTTCATTCACAATTTCTAATTGCAAGAAAAATTTTGCACCGGAATGAAAAAGCAGTCCACTGACCACTAAATAAAATTGCAATCTTGAGCACCAGTCAGAAGGTTGACAGTCCAATGTCATGTTTTTTGTTTCTTATATTGAAATAGATGCTGTTCATGTAATATATCTTAATTAATGTTTTCGTTATCTCTCTACTCCTCCCCGCACCATCGCCAGTCTACATCCATCACTTTCTGCCTCTCACTGGGAAAAAAATAAGCTTATCAAGAAAATAATAAAATTTTATAAAATATGTATAATAAACAAAATAGAAGCAAATACATCAGAACAGTCAACAGTAGACAGCCAACAGAAAGCAAACTGAAAAGCATCTTTTGAGGTTCCATAATTCATGTTATATCAGGGCTCACTCTACCTTGTCCCTCCCTTCATTCCTTCTTGCCTTCTTCCCTCCCTTCTTTCCTTCTCTCTCTCTTTCCCTCCCTCCTTGTATTTCTTTCTTGAATTGTTTACTGTTTTTCCAGTTCTTTTATAATGAGACTAAATCAAATACTGTCACTTGAGTTGCCAAAACATGCTTGTTTAAAAATCTTTATCAGCACTCATACCATCTACTAGATTTTCTAATTCTTTACCTGGCAGAAACAATGGAGACTTTGCTTCTGAAAAAACCATTTGTTGTCATTTGTGTTGAACACCATTTTCTTACAGTGTTCTTTGTCAAAAAGTGGGAAAGAGTTGGCAATCATTTCCTTATTAATGGATATGTATGAACATAATAATTTTGAATAGAGGTCCTAATTTTCACAACCAAATAGCTGAAACAATCACAACAGGGACATTTTGAAGATAAGCAAAGCCAAGCTTATGTATGTATTTCCATGGTAAACAGATTGACGTCTGAGATATAAGCCAGTTCAATATTTTCTTGTATCTGAAATCTCCCTAGTATATCACACTTCCAAGATGAACAGTATGAGCATACTCTGTTTTCTTGATATGGCACAAAGCAAATGCATTTAGACATCAAAGTAATGTATTCATTAGCTAATTAATTTAATGATTTTATTTGCAGAAATGCCGAAAATCTTTAACTGGCACAGACATACATGGTCATGTGAAAAATATATCTTAGTAACAAGCACGTTATAAAACTTAAGGAATTCTAGCCATGGATAAGAAACACATTCATCTGTGCTGTGATTCCTTACTTCTGTACCATTTGCTTTTAAAGACATTGTTTTCTCACACATGCACATACTTCATTCTTAATGTAAATCCAAAACGTACTTTAGATAGTGTGAATTTACTCTTTTTATTAGCATTATTTTATTCTCTAATGTTTTTCACTCTTATTCATTATATCAGCATTCAGTCACAAAGATATTTTTACCCTGAATAATATTACCAAATTTCATTTTAAATCAAGTAATTGAACTTTAAATGGTATGTTTAAGTCTATGCACCTCTCTTCACTTATAAAACTGGCAATAAATACAATAATAGTTCTTTTTCTTCAATAGTTCTTAGATTATGCCTAATTATAAGTTTCCTGATACTTGAGTGAGTGCATTTTGGTGCACTTAATATTAGTTAAGAGATAAATCTTAAAAAAAAGAAACTTCAATTAAATATTACACATATGTCCTGTGAATTATGTAATTGAAACTGATTGAATTCATATACCTACTTACATTTATATTAAAGTGAAAAGTTCAATTACTTCCCACTTATTAAAAGAAATTACTTGAGAAAACTTAAAAGAATTAAAAATCCTACAATTTTACATACCAACATTTTTACAGTCAATTACTTTTGTAAAATATGAATAATTGAAACAAAATTCCGCTTTCTTTTTTCAAGTAATAGACGTGTTTTATGGTTTCTATTGCTCTGAACAGACACCATGACCTCAGAAACTCTTATAAAGGTAAGCATTTCATGAGGGCTGACTTACATGTTCAGAGGTTTAGACAATTGAGGTCTTGGTGGGAAGCAGGGCAGTACATAGCCAGACATGGTGACAAATCATTCAATTTATAAGTCCATGGAGCCATTGTTATTTAAACCACCACAATCCTCTGATAATTAATTTTTAGTAGTGGTGATTGGATGATACATATTCACCATTCAGCATGATCTTTGATAAGGCCAGGAACATTATTTGTTTCTTCATGAATGAATCATAACAATTTCTAGATAGAGCCTTCCTCTAAGAGTAACCATCTTCTAGCACTGATAGCAATATCTAAAGGACTAGAGTTCAAAACTTCCTTTTTCTGCCTAGGGAGGTAGCCTAGTTGATAAGAGAGCTTGTCCTACAAGCACTGTGGCACTAGAAACAACATATAAATGCCTGATATGATAATGTACACATGTAACTTCAGAATTTGAGAGACAGACATAGGATTTTGGGGGCTTAATAGTTATCCAAACCAAAATACTGTGCTCCAAACCAATGAAAAAATCTGCATTGCTGAGCCTAACATCTGAGGTTGCCCTTTGATGTTCACATGCATACACACACATACACAGATCCATCCATGCACAGGAACCATGCCCACATAAAAATATGTTAAATGCTTTCATTTGTGTTAGAGAATTCAAGCACCATTTACTTCTATGATTAAAAAAAATTGAATGAAATAATGCCAAAACAACTACAAAAAAAAAGGCGAATCAATTAAAGTTTGATGAAATGATAATGGTATTTGTAAATGTGTAGACATTTTAAACATATTAATTCACTTCTGAAAAGCAAATTGGAACAATATATTAGACTGACAGATAAGGTAATTTAGATTTATATTATTTAAGAAATATGTCAGTGTTCATATTGTTATTAGAGGTAGACCTTAGTTTAATCCAGAAAATCTAATTTTCAGGTCCCATATATAACTTCATTGACACAGGAGCTCTGTTAAACTCTGAACTAATGATTCAGCATTTCAATTCACCAAACATTTATTGATTTACAATTTTAAAGAGATTATATAAGCCCTAAAATGACCTTAAAGTCGCTTGATCATTTATTCACTTGTTTAAGACAGAGCATCTATGGCTTAGGTTTGTCTTCAGACTCATGATAATTATTTGTCACAGCTTCTTGGGTACTGAAAAGGCATAAACAGGCACAACTAATATCCAAAAACTACTCTTTAATTTTCAAAATATTTCAGGAAATGAATTATAAAAGTAACAACATTGTGGGAAAACATGTTTGTAATGAAGGGATCCAAGTTCTTATATATCTAGTCCCATTTTGTTTCAAGAGACATTTTTTTGAGAAAGCAAAATTATTTCTTTTTATTAATTTTTTTGCTAACATTTCAAATGTCTTCCCTCTATGAACCCCCCACATCACCCCTCCCCTTTACATCTAAGAGGGTGTTCACTACCCACCCACCCACTCCTGCCTTACCCCTCCTAGTATCCCCCTTCTCTGGGGGCCTCAAGCCTCCACAGAGCCAAGCAACCCCCAACAATGGATGCCACATAAGGCATCCTCTGCTAATATGTACCAGGAGCCATGGAATGACCCATGCATACTCTTTGGTTGCTGGTTTAAACACTGGGAACTCTGAATGGTACGGTTAATTGATATTGTTCTTCCTATGTGGTTGCAATTTCTTTCAGCTCTTTCAATCCTTCCCCTAACTCTTCCATTGGAGTCCCAGGATCAGTTCAATGGTTGATAGTGAGTGTCTGCAGCTGTATTAGTCAGATGATGGCTAAGACTCTCAGAAGAGAACCAAACAAGGCTCCTGTCTGCAAGCACATCTTGGCATCATCAATATTGTAGTGGTTTGGTGTGTGTGGAGAGAATGGATCACATGATGGGGCTGTCTCTGGAGGGCCTTCCCTTCAGCTCCAGAGAAACATCTTTATTCATTGTGCTCCCATCACATAGATTCTTTCTTCATAGTAAATGACATGCAAACCATGTGTAAACTATATGTAAACTACATGATATTTTACATATTATTTATAATTAAGGGATTAAATTTTTAGTTCATAAGATATGTTATAACACTCAAAATATGAAAAAATATACCAAATTAATCAAAATAATAACCCTTAAAGAGTTACAGGAAACAAAAATAAACAAGTAAAGGAATTGAAGAAAACCATTCAGGATCTAAAAATGGAAATAGAAACAAAAAGAAGCACAAAGGGAGACAACCTTGGAGGTAGAAACCTAGGGAGGAGATCAGGAGTCATTGATATAGACATCACCAACAGAATACAAGAGATTGAAGAGAGAATCTTAGGGGCAGAAGATACCATAGAAAACATTGACACAATAGTCAAAGAAATTGCAAAATTCAAAAAGCTCATAATACAAAATATCCACAAAATCCAGGATAGAATGAAGAGAACAAACCTAAGGATAAGTACAGAAGAGAATGAAGAGTCTCAAATTAAAGGGCCAGTACATATCTTCAAGAAAATTATAGAAGAAAGCTTCCCTAACCTAAAGGAAGAGATGCCCATGAACATACAAGAAGCCTACAAAACTCCAAATACATTGGAACAGAAAAAAATGTTTCCCTTCCCATAATAGTCAAAACACCAAATGTACAAAACGAAGAAAGAATATTAACAGCAATAAGGGGAAAATGTCAATTAACCAATATAGGAAGACCTATCAGAATTACACCAGACATTTATCCAGAGATCATAAAAGCCAGAAGATCCTCGGCAGATGTCTGAGAGATCAAAAATGCCAGCTTAGGCCAGCAAAATTCTCAACATATTTCATGACAAAAACAAATTTATACAATATCTTTTGACAAATCCAGCCCTACAATGGATAATAGATGGAAAACTTCAACAGAAGGAGAAAATTATACCCTAGAAAAAGAAAGAAATTAAACTTTCCAAAAACCAAAAAATTATATCTACACAAACATATTTCCACCTCTAACAACAAAAATAACAGAAAACAACAATCACTATTATTTAATATATACTAATATCAATGGACTCAATTCCCCAACAGAAGGACATAGACTAACAGACTGCATATGTAAACAGGACCCAGCAGTTTGCTGCATACAGGAAACATATATCAGTGACAAAGACAGATGCTACCTCAGAGTAAAAGAATAGAAAAAAGATAAGGAAAGTCACTTCATACTCATTAAAGGAAAAAAATCTACCAAGATGAAGTCACAATTTTGAACAGCTATACTACAAATGCAAGGGCAACCCCATTCATAAGAGAAACTTTACTAAAGCTCAAAGCATCCATTGCACCAGACACAATAATAGTGGGAAACGTCAACACCCCACTCTCATCAATATACAGATCATAGAAACAAAAACTAAACAGAGACACAGTGAAACTATCAGAATTTATAAACCAAATAGATTTAACAAATATCTATAGACCATTTCATCCCAAAACAAAAGAATATACCTTCTGCTCAGCATCTCATGGTACCTGCTCCAAAATTGACCATATAATCAGTCACAAAACAGGCCTCAACGGATAAAAGAAGATTGAAATAATCCCATGTATCACATCAGTCACCATGGACTAAAGCTGGTCTTCAATAACAACAAAAACAACAGAAAGCCCATATATACATATAAACTGAACAGTGTTCTACTCAATGATAATTTAGTCAAGGAAAAAAATAAAGAAATTAAAAACTTTTTAGAATTTAATGAAAATGAAGGTACAACATAGCCAAACTTATGGAACACAATAAAAGTAGTACTACAAGGAAAACTCATAGCTCTGAGTGCCTGCAAAAAATAAAATAAAATAATAAAATTGGTAAGAGCAGGCAACTAACAGCTTGACAGCACACTTCAAAGCTCTAGAACAAAACAAAACAATACAAAAACAAAGCAACAACAAAGAAGCCAATACACCCAAAAGGAGGAGACAGCAAGAAATGACTAGGGGCTAAAATCAAACAAGTAGAAAAAAAAAAGAACTATGCAAAGAATCCACAAAACAGGAGCTGGTTCTTTGAGAAAATCAACATGATAGATAAACCCTTAGTCAGACTAACCAGAGGGCTCAAGGACAGTATTCAAATTAACAAAATTAGAAATGAAAAGGGAGACATAACAACAGAAACTGAGTAAATTCAATAAATTATCAGATATAACTACAAAAGACTATACTCAACAAAACTGAAAAATCTGGAAGAAACGAACAATTTTCTAGACAGATACCAGGTACCCAACAGATAACCCATTTAAACAATCCAATAGCCCCTAAAGAAATGGAAGCATTCATTAAAAATCTCCCAACCAGAAGAGGCACAGTACCAGAGGGGTTTAGTGCAGAATTTTGTCAAACCTTCAAAGAAGACCAAATGCCAACTGTCATCAAACTATTCCACAAAATAGAAATAGAAGGAACACAACCCAATTCATTCTTTGAAACCACAATTACACTTATACTTAAAGAACACAAAGATCCTACAAAGTAATAGAACGTCAGACCAATATCCCTTATGAGTATCACACATGAGACACAAAAATACTCAATAAAATTCTTGCAAACAGAATCCAAGGACACATCGAAACAATCATCCATTATGACCAATTAGGCTTCATCCCAGGGATGCAGGGATGGTTCAATATACAGAAATTCATCACTCTAATTCACTATGTAAACAATCTCAAAAAATAATATGTTTATCTCTTTAAATGCTGAAAAAGTATTTGACAAAATTCAGCAACCCTTCATATTAAAAGTCTTGGAAATATCAGGAATTCAAGGCCCATACCTAAACACAGTAAAAGAAATATACAGCAAACCAGTAGCCAACATCAAACTAAATGGAGAGAAACTTGAAACGATCCCACTAAAATCAGGAACTAAACAGGCTGTCGACTCTCGCCCTACACATTGAATATAGTACTCTAAGTCCTAGCCAGAACAATTAGACAACAAAAGAAGGTCAAAGGGATACAAATTGGAAAGGAAGAAATCAAAATATTACTATTTGCAGATGATATGGTAGTATATTTAAGTTACCTCAAAAGGTCCATCAGAGGAATACTAAGCCTTATTAAAAAAAGAAAAATAAAATCTTCAGCAAAGTGGCTAGAGATACAATTAACTCAAAAAATTAGTAGCCTTCTTCTACTCAAAGGAAAAAGAGGCTGAGAAAGAAATTAGGAAATGACACTCATCAAAATAGTCACAAATAATATAAAGTACCTTGGTATTACTCTAACCAAGCAAGTGAAGGATTTGTATGACAAGAACTTCAAGTCTCTGATGAAAGAAATCAGTGATCTCAGAAAATGAAAAGATCTCCCACGCTCATGTATTGGCACGGTTAATATAATAAAAATGACCACCTTGCTGAAAATAATCTACAGATTCAATGCAATCCCCATCAAAATTCCAACTTAATTCTACATAGAGTTAGCCGGAGCAATTTGCAATTTCATTTTGAATAACAAAAACCCAGGATAGCAAAAACTATTCTCAACAAAAAAGGAACTTGTAGGGAAATCACTATTCCTGACCTCTAGCAGTATTACAGAGCAATAGTCATAAAAAACAAACAAACAAACAAACAAACAAACAAATATAACTGCATAGTATTGGTACAGAAATAGGAAGGTAGATCAATGGAATTGAATTGAAGACCCAGAAATTAACTCACACATCTATGGTCACATGGTCTTTGACAAGGGGACTAAAATCATCCAGGGAGAAAAAGATAGCACTTTCAACAAATGCTGCTGTTTCAACTCGAGATCAGCATGTAGAAGATTGCAAATTGATCCATTCTTATCTCCTTGTACAAAGCTCAAGTTTAAGTAGATCACGGACCTCCACATAAAACCAGACACACTGAAACTAACTGAAGAGAAATGGTGGAGGAGCCATAAACACATATGCACAGGGGAAATTTTCCTGAACAGAACATTAATGGCTTATTCTCTAAGATCAAGAATAGACAAATGGTACCTCATATAACTACAATGCTTCTGTAAGGCAAAGGACACTGTCAATAGGACAAAATGGCAACCAAGATACTGAGAAAATATCTTTACCAATCCTACATCTGATAGAAGACTCTTATCTAATATTTACAAAGAAATTAAGAAGTTAGACTCCAAAGAACCAAATAATCCCTTTAAAAATAGGGTACAGAGCTAAACAAAGAATTCTCAACTGAGAAATATCAAATGGCCAGGAAGCACCTAAAAAAATGTTCAACATGCTTAGTCATCAGGGAAGTACAAACAAAACAACTCTGGGATTCTCCCTCACACTAGTCAGAACAGATTAGAACAAAAACTCAGGTGACAGCAGATGCTAGTGATAGGAAGAGGAACACTGCTCCATTGTTGGTGGGATTACAATCTGGTATAACCACTATGAAATCCAGTTTGGTAGTTCCTCAAAAAATTGGACATAGCATCACCCAAAAGATGCTCCAACATATAACCAGGAGATATGTTCCACTATGTTCATAGGAGCTTTATTTAAAATACTAGTAGATGGAAATAGCCCAGATGTTCTTCAACCCAGGAATGGATATAGAAAATGTACATTTACACAATGTTGTACTGGACTGCTATTAATGCCAATGGCTATATTAAATTCTTAGAGAAGCAGAAAATGTCATCCTGAGTAAGGTAACCTATCATAAAAGAACAAGCATGGTATGCAATCTCTGATAAGCAGATATTAACCCAAAGTTTGAAATACTCAAGATATAACTAACTCACAGACCGTATGAACCTCAAGAAAGAAGACTAAAATGTGGATGCATCAATCCTTCTTAGAAGGGGAACATAATACACTCAGGAGGAAATCCAAGGACAATGAGTGGAGGAGAGTTAAAAGAAAGACCATCCTGAGGCTGCCCCATCCAGGGAATCCATCCTATATGCAGCCACAAAGTGCAGTCAGTATTGTTGATGCCAAGAAGTGCTGGCTGAACAGAAGCATGATATGGATGTCTCCTGAGAGGCTCTGCCAGATCCTTACTGATACAGATTAAGATGCTTGAAGTTAACCACCAGCCTGAGCACAGGGACCCCTGTGGAGGAGTTAGAGAAAGGACTAAAGGAACTAAAATGTTTTCAACCCCATAGGAAGAACAACAATGTCAACCAATCAGACCTCCCAGAGCTCCCAGAGACTAAACCACCAACCAAAGAGTACATGTGGCATACCGATATCTCCAGCTGTATATGTAGCAGAGGATTGCATTTTCTGGTCTTCAATAGGAAGAGACATTCTTGTTCCTATGAAGGCTCTTGTTTCCAGTGTATGAGATACCAAAGTGTTGGGGTGGGAGTTGTTGGTGGGAGGAGGAGCATCCTCATAGAAGGTGAAGGGGGATGGGAAAGAGGGGATATACAAAAGGGGATAACATTTGAAAAGTAAATACATAACCCATACAATAGAAGAAGAAAGAAAGGAAGAAAAAAAGAAAGAAAGAAAGAAAGAAAGAAAGAAAGAGAGAGAGAAAGAAACAAAAGGGAAAGAATGAAAGGAAATAAAGAAAGATACAATGTCCTTTCACTTTCAACATGGTTCTTCTCCATAGATCCAAAGTTTTTCAGTTACTTAGAATTTTATTACAAAGGTGTTAATCTCCAGTTGTATGGCTTGTCTTAGTATAATTCTACAGCAATGAGGGTATTTAATGATCTGCCATTTATGAGGATTTCCTCAAGGTCAGTTGAAAATCCCAGTGTAAATTTCACACTGCCAATCTTACAAACAGTATAAAGACACTTGTCATGTTGTTTCTACATTTTTCCATTTTCAAGCAAAGTATCCAGTGTCCTCCCACTGCCTTTTGGAGTGTCTTAAATTTCAAAATCTGTCGTTTTCTCAAAAACGTCTTCTATTAACAACAGTGTTACTTTATTATATATGAAAAATATTGACCTACTATTATTTCCTTTTCAGATCACACTCTCACCAGCAACATGGAATGAAGCTTATAATAGAGTTTAGAGTAGCTAATAAAGCCATAGGCACTAATAAATTAGAGATGGTGAGAATATTTACTTCAGCTGGCCAAAGAAATTAGTTGTCACACAAAAGGGAAGAAAACAAACCACCATCTAGTTTCATATTCCTTATGTACAATCTAGCATAGTCTATTCCCAGCTAACAAAGAACTTTTCTCAGATACTCACTACTGGCCTATGGAAAAATAACTCTGCCCAACACACACAGACTGAACCTATAGTGTGCTTTTAGACCTGTAGGTAAAACTTTTTAAAATGGCAAAGACAAAGTCAAATGTCCGGGTAGACCTCTCCACAGAGGTAAGACAGCAAATCACATTCCAGCAATGAAAATAGAGACAAGACTAAGGATATCAGTAAATAGAGATAAACGATGTGTTCTTGTCCTCATCATAGGTCCAACTCTTTCTACAATCTGTCCTCTGAAGAAGTGGTTTGATTATAGTTTTGATGGTAAAACCCAGATCATTTCCATGAATCATCACTCCTTTTTTAGACGGCTTTATAAAATTTGAACTACTAAGTAGTTTCATTTGATCAGAATAAGCTTCTAATTATTTTGGAAATTCTGTGAGTTTTAAAACTATATGTTAACTGTTTTATCACTATTTTTTCCAGGAACTTTGTTTCAACATTTTATTTATAAATTCAAGCTTTTTGTTATTTTTGTAAAGTATGTGGAATTATTTCTTTTATAAATAGATGAAATTATAACTTTTAGAGGTGATTTAAATTCATAGAACATTGCATAACAACCCAAGAATTTTTTATTCACATGGCCACATGAGCATAACTTTTCCTAATATCAATGCATTCCAGAAGAGTAGCATGTTAAAGACAATATAGACACCTGAGTAGATACATTGTTACCTTTAGAAGTCCAGAGATTAACTTAGCACATACATATATCATTGGAATTGTTGGATTTAATGTAATTTAGTGGCATATGTCAACATAGAGAGTATCCAAAAACTGCTGATGAATTAACATACATGCCATTTCTGTTTTATTGATTCATTGTATGTTTCCCAAGCAGTCTGCAAAAACCACTAATTTTTACACATTGACATAATTTATCTGTTTTAGGTTGTCACATAGTTAATTAAGTAACATGATAAATACAAATTTTGACATTTGTTGGTTTGCTTGGAAATATGGTTTAAAAATTCTGTCTTTTATAAGCCCAGAAGCATTCGTGCTTTTAGTGTAAAATATTAATGATTTACTTCTAACTGACATTATATTTGCCTTCGGGTTTTAGAAATTATAATAAAGCTGGTTAACATTTATATGTATCATTCATTTATTTGTTTGTGTTTGTGTGTTTCTGTTGGCCATATATTTTCAGATTGTTTGAATAAATACTAAATGTATGAGTGTTGTCTGTTATTGTTAAATAGTCAGCATTCTTTGTGATGTAATATACTATGTAATTACCTTTTTACAATTAAATGCACATGATTTATTAATTATATGACGTTTTCTAGTTAATCTAATTCTATGTCTATGTTTATATGATGTAGGGTTTTACATATACTGTATAGTATATATGCTTACATGTGTTTATAATTGATTATGTATACTGTATATAAGATATCACTACATATTATACGTTTTTAATTGATATTTTATTTATTTACATTTCAAATGTTGTCCTCTTTCCAGGTATTCTCTCTGGAAACCCTGTATCCCATCCTCCAGTCCCCTGTTTCTATGAAGATGTTCATAGAATAGCCAGAAGCTGGAAAGAACCAAGATGTCTTTCAACAGAGGAATGGATACAGAAAAATGTACATTCACACAATGGACTACTACTCAGCTACTAAAAACAATGTTTTAATGAAATTTGCAGGCAAATGGATGGAACTAGAAAATATCCTAAGTGGATGAGGTAACCCAGTTATAAAAGAACTCACTCATAAGTGGATATTAGCCCCAAAGCTCAGGGAAATACCCAAGATATAATTCACAGACTACATGAAGCTCAAGAAGAAAGAAGTCAAGTGCTTCAGTCTTTCTTAGAAGGGGGAACAAAATACTCACTATAGGAAATACAGAGAAAAAGTGTGGACCAGGGACTGAAGGAACAGCCATCTAGAGACTTCCCGTCCTGGGGATCCATCCTGTATACCAAACCAAGATAATATCATGGATGCCAAGAAGTGCTTGGTGACAGGATCTCGATATAGCTGTCTCCTGAGAGGCTCTGTCAGAGCATGACAAATACAGAGGCGGATGCTCTCAGCCAACCATTGGACTGAGCATGAGTTCCCAGTGGAGGAATTAGAGAAAGGACTGAAGGAGCTGAGGGGGTTTACAACCCCATAGGAAGTACAACAATATCAACCAACCAGACACCACCACCCCAGTGCTCATGGGGACTAAACCACCAACCAAAGAGTACATATGGAAGGACCCATGGCTCCAGACACATATGTAGCAGAAGATGAGCCTTTTAGGTCATCAGTGGGAGGAAAGGCCCGTGGTTCTGTGAAGGATAGATGCCCCAGTGT
This sequence comes from Rattus norvegicus, assembly GCF_021556685.1. Taxonomy (NCBI): domain Eukaryota; kingdom Metazoa; phylum Chordata; class Mammalia; order Rodentia; family Muridae; genus Rattus; species Rattus norvegicus. Next base: position 29,212,366 of record NC_141547.1, read on the forward strand.
AGGAGAATGACAGGGCAGGATGACAGGAGTGGGTGGGTGCACCGGTCGGGGAACACACTCATAGAAACGGGGAGAGGGGATGATATAGGGGGTTTCCAGAGGGGAAACCAGGAAAGGGGATAATATTTGTACTGTAAATAAAAAAGATATCCAATAAAGAAAAGATATACTACAGAAAAAAATGTGTTACTTATTTGCCAGTAGAAAATTTAACCTATGAATTTCCCAGATAGACTAAATTCTGAAGTATTTCACTTTTACACAGAGGATGATGCAGGAAAGGGAAGAGAAAAATGATGGAATTATAATATAATTTCATTTTTTACAAAAATTAGAATGGTACTATAGAGACAGAAGTTAGTATGATTGAAAAGGCTCTTTTTACCTCATGGGCCTGGACATGTTATTAAATTTGTTCTCGTTTGGATCTCAAAAACAGCCTATTGGAAAGAAACCTGGTAATAGTATTATTTATTATAAATGAACATCGATATATTAATCTTGCTTTAACATCTTTACCAATATATCATTGCCATCCCTTTCTGAGTTTTTAAATATAATCTGCATTCTTATCCTTACTGAAAATTTAAAGATAGCTCCCAGCATTGACTTTTTTTTTTAATCTGTATTAACTTGAGTATTTCTTATTTACATTTCGATTGTTATTCCCCTTCCCAGTTTCCAGGCCAGAATCCCCATAATGCCTCCCTATCCCCTTCTGTATGAGCTTCCCCTCCCCATCCTCCCTCCATTACCACCCTCCCCCCAACAATCAAGTTCACTAGGTGTTCAGTCTTGGCAGGAGCAAGGGCTTCCCCTTCCATTGGGGCTCTTACTAGGCTACTCATTGCTACCTAAGAGGTAGGAGGCCAGGGTCAGTCCATGTATAGTCTTTGGGTAGTGGCTTAGTCCCTGGACGCTCTGGTTGGTTGGCATTGTTGTACATATGGGGTCTCGCGCCCCTTCAAGCTCTTCCAGTCCTTTCTCTGATTCTTTCATCAGGGGTCCCGTTCTCAGTTCAGTCATTTACTGCTGGCATTCGCCTATGTATTTGCTGTATTCTGGGTGGGTCTCTCAGGAGAGATCTACATCCGGTTCCTGTCAGCCTGCACTTATTTGCTTCATCCATCTTATCTAGTTTGGTGGCTGTATATGTGTGGGCCACATGTGGGGCAGGCTCTGAATGGGTGTTCCTTCTGCCTCTGTTCTAAACATTGCCTCCCTATTCCCTCCCAAGGGTATTCTTGTTCCCCTTTTTTTTATTTATTTATTTTTTTATCTTTTTTTTTATTATTAACTTGAGTATTTCTTATAGACATTTCGAGTGTTATTCCCTTTACCAGTTTCCGGGCAAACATCCCCCTCCCCCCTCCCCTTTCTTATCGGTGTTCCCCTCCCCACCCTCCCCCCATTGTCCCCCTACCCCCAACAGTCTAGTTCACTGGGGGTTCAGTCTTAGCAGGACCCAGGGCTTCCCCTTCCACTGGTGCTCTTACTAGGATATTCATTGCTACCTATGAGGTCAGAGTCCAGGGTCAGTCCATGTATAGTCTTTAGGTAGTGGCTTAGTCCCTGGAAGCTCTGGTTGCTTGGCATTGTTGTACATATGGGGTCTCGAGCCCCTTCAAGCTCTTCCAGTTCTTTCTCTGATTCCTTCAACGGGGGTCCTATTCTCAGTTCAGTGCTTTGCTGCTGGTATTCGCCTCTGTATTTGCTGTATTCTGGCTGTGTCTCTCAGGAGCGATCTACATCCGGCTCCTGTCGGTCTGCACTTCTTTGCTTCATCCATCTTGTCTAATTGGATGGCTGTATATGCATGGGCCACATGTGGGGCAGACTCTGAATGGGTGTTCCTTCAGTCTCTGTTTTAATCTTTGCCTCTGTCTTCCCTGCCAAGGGTATTCTTGTTTCCCCTTTAAAGAAGGAGTGAAGCATTCACATTTTGATCATCTGTCTTGAGTTTCATTTGTTCTAGGCATTTAGGGCAATTCAAGCATTTGGGCTAATAGGCACTTATCAGTGAGTGCATACCATGTATGTCTTTCTGTGTTTGGGTTAGCTCACTCAGGATGATATTTTCCAGTTCCAGCCATTTGCCTACGAATTTCATAAAGTCGTTGTTTTTGATAGCTGAGTAATATTCCATTGTGTAGATGTACCACATTTTCTGTATCCATTCCTCTGTTGAAGGGCATCTGGGTTCTTTCCAGCTTCTGGCTATTATAAATAAGGCTGCAATGAACATAGTGGAGCACGTGTCTTTTTTATATGTTGGGGCATCTTTTGGGTATATGCCCAAGAGAGGTATAGCTGGATCCTCAGGCAGTTCAATGTCCAATTTTCTGAGGATCCTCCAGACTGATTTCCAGAATGGTTGTACCAGTTTGCAATCCCACCAACAATGGAGGAGTGTTCCTCTTTCTCCACATCCTTGCCAGCATCTGTTGTCCCCTGAGTTTTTGATCTTAGCCATTCTCACTGGTGTGAGGTGAAATCTCAGGGTTGTTTTGATTTGCATTTCCCTTATGACTAAAGATGTTGAACATTTCTTTAGGTGTTTCTCCGCCATTCGGCATTCCTCAGCTGTGAATTCTTTGTTTAGCTCTGAGCCCCATTTTTTTATAGGGTTATTTGTTTCCCTGTGGTCTAACTTCTTGAGTTCTTTGTATATTTTGGATATAAGGCCTCTATCTGTTGTAGGATTGGTAAAGATCTTTTCCCAATCTGTTGGTTGCCGTTTTGTCCTAACCACAGTGTCCTTTGCCTTACAGAAGCTTTGCAGTTTTATGAGATTCCATTTGTCAATTCTTGATCTTAGAGCGTAAGCCATTGGTGTTTTGTTCAGGAAATTTTTTCCAGTGCCCATGTGTTCCAGATGCTTCCCTAGTTTTTCTTCTATTAGTTTGAGTGTGTCTGCTTTGATGTGGAGGTCCTTGATCCACTTGGACTTAAGCTTTGTACAGGGTGATAAGCATGGATCGATCTGCATTCTTCTACATGTTGCCCTCCAGTTGAACCAGCACCATTTGCTGAAAATGCTATCTTTTTTCCATTGGATGGTTTTGGCTCCTTTGTCAAAAATCAAGTGACCATAGGTGTGTGGGTTCATTTCTGGGTCTTCAATTCTATTCCATTGGTCTATCTGTCTGTCTCTGTACCAATACCATGCAGTTTTTATCACTATTGCTCTGTAATACTGCAAGCTATCCTCAACAATGAAAGGACTTCAGGGGGAATCACTATCCCTGAACTCTTGTTCCCCTTTTAAAGAAAGAGTGAAGCATTCGCATTTTGGTCATCTTTCTTGAGTTTCATGTGTTCTGTGCATCTAGGGTAATTCAAGCATTTTGGCTAATATCCACTTATCAATGAGTGCATACCATGTGTGTTTTTCTGTGATTGGATTACCACACTCAGGATGGTATTTTCCAGTTCCATCCATTTGCCTATGAATTTCATAAAGTCATTGTTTTTGATAGCTGAGTACTTTTTACACTTTGCTGTCTTATATAGTTCCAGATTCTAATGTTTGCAAAACTTGAGATCGGTGTTTTATTTGTTGATACATCAATTCAGAGTATCCCAAATTACGTACCATGTTTTTCTCTGACATAAAGAATCCAAATATTTTCATAATAGTTTCCGACCTTTAGTATGTTGTCTTGTAAATTATGTTACTAAATCCGTTCATATGAAAATACTTCATTTCCTACTTTCTTAGGGTGGAAAAAAAGGCTAGGACCTTTATCTATTGTGAATGAAATATTCTAAACCAATCCCATCCATGCAAGGCAGCGTTCAAGCTTTCCCTTAGGAATCTGGCTGTTCTGCCAATATCTAAAGCCAATTTCAAGTTCTACTTAGTTTCAAATTCCATCAATAATTCATGGTGATTTTCAGTAGCCACTGTCCTTTGTTTGACCCTACACTGAAAAAAAAATCAGAACTGTATTTTCTTTGGCTGAAAAATCAGCTGGGAAAAAAAAAAGCATCCATCCAGGTTTACAAAGAAGTTATTTGTAATATTATAAAATGCAATTTCACAGCCTCATCATTACTTCACAGAGATAGGTTTAACTTAATAGGAATAAGAGTAGGTGGGTTAACAGTCATTTGAAATCTGAGCTAGTAATCATTAAAATATGGTACCAAGTTCTTTTAATATATTTTTCTTATTTTGATGTGAATAGAGAATTGTTAAATAACTTGTTATTTCTAAATTGTTATTGAGAGTTTTCTAACATAATACTCAGCTTAGCACCGCACACTAAAAAAAAACCAACCAAACAAACAAACAAACTAAAAAAATTAAAAAAAATCCAAGGCTATATGGTATGTTATATTTTAAATATTGCTTGCAAATCTACTTTCTTAATGGAGTTTTCACTAAGATATCCACTACTGACTGGGAGTTTTGATTATCTACTCAGTAAGTATAAAACAGATTCAACAGGAGTTAAGAGTGAGCGGTGAAATATCACCCACATGTTGGCTTTCAGTTGTAGCCTTCAAAACCTGGGGATTCAACCCTCCCTCCCACAGGTCCTTTCCTTCTGGGCTAATCCACTGCCCTAATGCAGAAAGCTATATTTTTGAGGAAACTTTCTTAGCCACGTCAAACCATCAATGTGTGAGGATTATTTATTTTTCCTTAATTTAATTAATCTTGATTCACATGTCCATAAAATTAAAACAAATCATTTATTACAAGAAGGCAAGAAGGGTGTAAGTTTTACATATACTAACTTGGTCTCACACATTTCAGATCCTGAATCCTAGCACCTAAGTCCTAGAGGTGTTATTTTATAGTGGGTGGGGGAAAGAACAAAAAAAAAACCAAAATGACACAAACAAACAAACAACCTCTGAAGATACAATTAAAGGACCTTGAAAAGCAGATACTGTCTGTTATAAGTCCAACCTGTCCCTGCTGAAATTAGGATTCAGTTAAAGAGTAGCGAGGTTTAATATGGAGCACAGCACAATTAACATCAAAATGGAGCAAAAGACCTGAAGTTTCCAATGGTACAGCCTCAGTCCAATGAAATGGTCAAGGAGGAGAGGCCAAAGCAGGCAGTAAAGAGAGCACTCACCCCAAAAGCTTCTGAAAGCAATCATGTTCTAATTACTACACCATTTAGATCAGTGCTATTGGAGTAGCTTGTTTGATATGTAGAGTACATAAAAAGCACTCCGTTGCTGTAAACCATTAAGTTTTAGATAATTGTTACAGTGGTCTTAGGAACACACATAAATTATGTTTACATTAAATGGTCCTTAAATATATAAAACACTTTAACTCTAGAGATATTAGTTGCATACTAAATCAATTATTATGAAACTTTTCACATACTCTAAAATCTACAACGTAATCAAACCAAACTCCTCGGTTTATAGCAAATGCTTTGTTCTTCTGAGCACACGGTTATGCATTTGTCAGATTTGTATGGCTATTATTACATTATTGACAATGTTTCCTTATGAGAAAAGTTTCCTTATGCACATGGTTTTACTGGTTTGAGTCAGTGATCCATTGACCCCAAAGTTTGAAACTCACGGGGAGGCATTGCACTGCTGAGGAACCCCATGACAGAGTAAAGAGAGTTAGCTTTCAAGTCTAAGAAGCAAAAGGAGGACTTAGAAGTATCTAGGAACCTCTAGCCTCCTTCAAGGATGTAGTTACAAAGAATCAGAAGGTTTCTAGGGGACCTACTGACTTCTAATAGATAATACTTTGTTGTGAGGCAATCCATTAAGCCATCTTTCAAACTACAGCTATTGATTTGTTAAATATTATGTATGTATGTATGTATGTATGTATGTATGTATGCATGAATGCATGTATATGTATACTTTATTTTCTCATGAAACCTCACACAATACTGTCAACGATGTTGTGAAAGTAACAAGTCAGAAAAAATATATTGCTTTTGACAGTATAGAGCTAAAATTTATTTCAATAAAATTTAGAAAAGCTGTAAACATCTTTGAAAATAATTTTCTGTCTCTCCCAATGCATGTCACGAGTGTGTGCAGTAATTCCTGGTGCTGTATGCCACCATTTGTAAGGAACTACTAATACACTTGCATTCCTGAGAATGACAGAAAATTATTATACTACCGTTTGTAAGGAACTACTAATACACTTGTATTCCTGAAAATGACAGAAAATTATTATACTACCGTTTGTAAGGAACTACTAATACTCTTGTATTCCTGAGAATGAGAGAAAAGTATTCAAGATCCTCATATTCTTGTGAGCACAGGCTGCTGTATTACACAACACAACTTGCTCCAACACTATTCATTTTCAAAGAACCAAGCATAATTATTCTGTCTACATCAAAAGCAGAGTTTGTGGACTTGCATCACAAAAAAGAACCCTGGAAGAATTGTAGAATAAAAGTCCTTATACCATTAATATCTCTCTGTCTGCCTTCCTATTTTCTTTCCTTCCACATGTGTGTGTGTGTATATATATATATATATATATATGTATATATATCTCCTATCTCTTTATATATCTATATAAATTGATGTCTCCTATCTCTTTATATATCTATATAAATTGATGTCTCCTATCTCTTTATATACATATACATATACACACACAAAAGTACTATATATTTAATGTATACATGTTACATGTGCAGATATGTATCAGACAGAGATTTTCATAAATAAATCATATTTTAAATAATGATCAACACTATCGCACCTTGTTAGATGTCCGTGTTCACAGAATTGAAATATTTATGACACAAACAAAAAATTACTGCGGTATTTATAAGTAATTTTATTATATTTTGTTTCACACATTTTAGTTTTGTTTGATTACTGCTTGCTAATTACCCACTCCTTTTTTAATCCAAATTTGCTTGTCCTGATGTAATTGGATTTGTGTTTTGAAAAAAAATCTAAACTCTTTAGAAGCTAAGATAGAAAAGCATCTGCTTACTCTGTTACCAGCTGTGTTTGCATGGTGTCTTAAACATCAGTTTCTCCATGTAGTAGAAGTATATTATTTGCCTTCATCAATGCTTAAGGTCTTTAGCAAAAAACATGCAGGCTTCCACAGTTTATACAGAGATTTATAAATGTAAGCAAATAACTTAATTCATCAAAAACCTATGTTTTCCCTGTATCATTGAAAATCAACTCTAACATGTTCAATAGTTTACGGCTCATTTATATTGAACCTGATTGTTACTGACTGAATGGCTGAAGTCATTAATATACAACTAAATTCACATAAAATAAAAAATAAGTTACACTAACTAAAAGGTTGTTCAGAATCTCAGCAGCCTTTCAGATTTAAAAATACATATTCTGTTTTATTCACACACACTTTGTGCTCATCTCCCCTTCGCCGTCAATTCCCTGGATTTGTTCTCATTTTCAAAGTTTTCTTTTGTGTTCAAAACCCTCTTTTCACTTCAGTTCACTTCTGTTATCTCCATGTATATCTCTGAATTCATCTTTGATGATAGTTTTTACTTTTCCATATTTATATATTTTAAAACCATGGACGAACACACTCGAAAAGCCATGGCTTGTTTATGGATTTGCATTTTCTTCAAGAGTGATTTTATCTTAAAAAAATAATAAAACAAACAAAACCCAGAATGAGTCTTCTGAAATCTCTGAAGTACTTGGCTATTTCCTTCAAGTTTCACTGACATCTGGCAGACAAGAATGCTGGGGTAATTTCACAGAAAGGCTGCCAGATATAATGCCAGAAAAAAGTACAGAGTACATGCTCTTGTTGGCTAAGAAAAGCATAAGGCCAAATGACATCCGTAAATGTGTGGAGAAAGCAAGTGAGGACATTACTGGCAATGGTGGTGTTGTCAGGTGCTTGATGAAATGGACTAGAGCTGTCAAGAGGAGAAACCGCACTCCAGGGCAGGACACTACTCTGCTCATACATGCATAATAGCTCCAATTTTATCTAACTGCCACTACTCTAGCTGTACAATTTCAACATTATAAGAAACTCAAGGGAACACATTTCCACAGTCTGTCTGAAAAAAAGAAAAGGACAGTAAAGATATGTGTTTCACAGTCTGTGGATTAAATATGGTTGGTGTGTTTTTCATATGTAGAAAAATCGGAGTGAAATTTCCACTTTGAGGGATTAAGAGAGTGGAAGCTTAAAACAAATAACAGCATCTCTCTCTTTCTCTCTCTCTCTCTCTCTCTCTCTCTCTCTCTCTCGCACACACACACACACACACAGAAAGAGAGAGAGAGAGAGAGAGAGAGAGAGAGAGAGAGAGAGAGAGGAGGAGAACTATATAGTTTTCTTTTGAAGATTCTATTGTCGATGAAGGTGGGAGATTCATGAGGCTTATAAAACTTGCAAGACTCACCGGACTTCTTGAAATTCTGAAGTATTAAAATAATTTCTGAATGTGGTGGTTTAAAGGAGAAATGGTCCCCCATAGACCAGCATATTTGAGCATTCGTTCCCCACTTGATGATGCTCTTTGGAGGCATTATGGAATGTTAGAATGTGGAACCTTGCAGAGAAAAATACATAGCAGTGGTTGGGCTTTAAACGTACATGCCTCACCCCATTTTCAGTTCCCTCTCTACTTCCCTTGCGTAGCGGAAATGGCACTGCTCAGCTTCTTGCTCTGGACACCTGCTTCTGTGCCTAAATTGTCGTTGAGCTCCCCTGCTGCAACCATAAGGCAAAGTGTACTTCTTCTTCAAGTCACTTTTGGTAATTATGTCTTATCACAGCAATAGAAAAGTAACTGATAAACTTGGAGTGGGGAGGCTTATTTGATGGATTCTTTGCCTGCAACGTTTATAGGTTTCTCCACATATGCGGAATGCATCAGTGATGAACAATGCAAGGGTTAGTTTCTTCAGTGACAAAACTTCCAAGAGTCACCCACGCTGCTAGACGTATTCCCATTAAATTCATTGATTCACAAAGTGAACTTGGATGGAATCCTTTCATGGAACTGTCTTGTTCATTCTCCCTGGCACGAATACAAACAGTCCCTGGGGGAAAATTGTACAGCTGGAAAACCTTAGCGTTATAGGATTCTCAGAGTGAAGGATCCCGTGACTAAACATTGGGAACGTTATCCCATTCTTGAACAGCAGCACATATGTCTTTGTAACTTGCTGGCTAGGAAAGAAGGGAGGCTAACTTCAAATCTTTACCTTCTCTTCTGTTCTAGATCCAATTTCCAGTCACAGTGCTAGCTCTGCAGTAGACAGTCTGCCAATGCCTCACTCCCTTTCTGCCCTCATCTACAATGCATCCCACAGACTTCCTTCAATATTCTCTCCCGCCAATTACTCCTATTCCAGGACCAATCTCCATCAGGATTTACCTTTGTTGAAGAGGCTGTCATGCTTCCAGTAGGTACGGTTGACCTGTTAATAAAAAATCAGGTTTCTATGAGTGTTGATTCATATCTGAGTCATCAATTCAATTCTTTCCAATGATGTGTCTGTTTTTATGGCAATACTCCGCTATTTTAACGTATCTATTTATTTATTTATTTATTCATTATTTATTTATTGCTGGCTCTGTAGCAATGTAGAATGGTGGGATATCCAGCAGTTATTTTATTTTTCAGGATTGTTTTATATATCAAGGATTTTTTTTTTGCAAATGAAGTTGATATTTATGTTTTAAATGTCCGTAAAAAAAACTGTTAGAATTTTGAATTTAATCTGCTGATTGCTTTTGGTAGGTTGTCCATTTTAATATGTTAATCATGTTGGCATGTGAACATGGAAGATCATTCAATCTTCTGACATTTTCATTAATTTCTTTCTTCAAAGACTAAATGTCTTGTCATACAAGTCTTTCATTTGTTTGCTTAGTTTTACTCCAAGATATTTTACATTATTTGAAGCTATTTATAGAATATGATGTTTCCCTGATTTTCTTCTCAGTTTATTTGCCATTTGTATACAGGCTCATGATTTTTTTAATGTTTTTATTGTTAGTTTGTATCCAGTCAGTTTGCTGAAAGTGTTTATCAGCTGTAGTATTTCCTTGGTGGAAAATTGAGAGTCATGTTTTATACTGTTGAATAATTTTCAAATGACAATCGTTTGAATACATTTTTCCAAATTGAATATGCTTCATCATCTCCTGCTCTTTTATTGCTCTAGTTAAAACTTGAATAAATTGAATAATGAATAAATACAGAAACAGTGGGCTTTCTTGTCCCTGATTTTAGTGGAATTGGTCTAAGTCTCTCTTCATTTAATATGAATGTTAGCTATGGGCTTGCTGTAGAGTGCTTTTTATAATGTTAGGTATCTTCCTTCCTTTCAGAATCTCTCCAGGATTTTTATCATGAAGATGTGTTGGGGTTTGTTAAATATCTTTTCTTCCTCTAATGAGATAAACATTTTTTTCTTTCGTATGTTTGTATGGTGGATTACATTTATTGATTTTCTTTTTTTTTTTTTTGGTTCTTTTTTTTCGGAGCTGGGGACCGAACCCAGGGCCTTGAGCTTCCTAGGTAAGCGCTCTACCACTGAGCTAAATCCCCAGCCCCTATTGATTTTCATATATTAAACTATCACTGCATTTCTAAAAAGTCTACTTGATAATGGTAGATAATCTTTCTGACATGTTCTTGGATTCAGATTGCAAGTATTTTATGGAGTATTTTTACTTCTATGTTTAAAGGGGAAATTGTCAATAATTTTCCTTTTCTGAGGCTTTATGTGACTTGGGTATCAGGGTAAGTGTCTCATAAATTGAGTTGGACAATGTTTCTTTTCTTTCTATTTTGTGGAATAATTTGAGAAGTATTCTTTGAAAGTCTGGTAGAATTCTGTTCTAAAACCATGTAGCCCTGGACCAAGGTCCCATATCAATGGCATTTTAAAATAAAGATGTGTGGACAAAAGGTTATGCTGTGGAATACATACTAAACACTACAGCATCCATAATGAGCTTTCCATTTTTCTCTCCTTTGGGGAGGTTGAAAGGGTGGAGGACAGGTAGAGGGGAGGGGAGTAAAAGGTTGGGATGCATGTTGTGAAATTCACTAACAATAAAATTAAAGAGTAAATACTGTGAACAACAACAGTAACAACAGCAACAACAAACATGAGTGCTCTCATGTTTTGATTATAGATGCTAAGAACTGAAATGGTCTTCTTGGTATTTTTTTTCTTTGATGAGTATACAATATCTTTCTAGGTAAAATTTTATTGGTTTTGGATTTTTAATATATTAAAATAGGTCTATTTGACTGAAATTTCTTTTATAATCTTTTACCATGAAGTAATGACTATACTTGAAATTGAGATATGTTTCTCAGATACAGAAGGATAGGGAGCAGAAACGTATTGAACCCACCTCCAGCAGAAAGACAGGGTGTAAAGTGTGAGATGGGGTTGCTATCCCATAATCAAAACTCTGAGTCATAATTTTTCCTGACTGAAAGAAACACAGAGATGGAAATGGAGAAGATCTTGAGGAAAAGAAGGTCCAGCAACAGGTACAAAGTAGGATCTAGCTCAAGGGAAGGCCCCAAGACCTGACGCCATTACGGAGGCTATGGGACATTCACAAAAAGAAACCTACCATGATTGTCCTCCAAAAGACCCAAAAAGAAGCTGAAAGAGTCAGATGCAGATATGTACACTCAACCAATGAACAGAAAGTGCTGACTCAGTGGTTGAATTAGGGAAAAGCTGGAGGAAGCTAAGGAGGAGGGCAACCCTGTTGAGGACCAGCAGTCTCAGTTAACCAGGACCCCGAGATCTCTCAGACATAGAGCCACCAACCAGGCAGCACACACCAGTTGAGATAAGGCCTCCAACACATATACAGCAGAGGACTCCCAGGTCTGAGTTCAGTCAGAGAGCTTCCACCTAACCCTCAAGAGACTGTAGACCCCTGGAAGAATTGAGGTCTGGTGGGGTGTCTCCTTGTGGAGACAGGGGCGGGATAGGGTATGGGATGTGGAACAGTCAGGGAGGTAGATTGGGAGGGGAATATAATTTGGAGTAAAAAATTAATTAATTAATTAAAAAATCTGATTTTTCAATCTATTTTGTTAGTTCTTGATTTGTTACTGGGGAATGAAGTACATTAATATTGAGAGATATCAATGACCAATGATTGTTAATTCCTGTAATTCTTGTGGTAATGATGGTATTGTTCTTGCGTTCATTTGTCTCTGGTGTGTGTGTGTGTGTGTGTGTGTGTGTGTGTGTGTGTGTGTACATGTGTGTCACGTATACACACAGGCACACATATATAGCTGTGTATTTTCTTTTGATTTTCTTTGTGTGTGACTATTTCCTGTGTTTTCATGGGTGTGGCTAACTTCAGTTGGTTCCAGTTTTTCTTCTAGTACCTTCTATAGACTTTTATTTGTAGATAGATATTAAGATTTATTTTATCACAGAATATCTTATTTTCTCAATTTATGATGATTACAATTTTGGTGGGTATAGTAAGTCTGTGCTGGCACTTTGGTCACAGAGTCTGTAACGTATCTACTAGGCTGTTCTGGCTTTTAAAGTGCCCATTGAGAAATCATGTTATTCTAATAGGTTTGCTGTTAGGTGTTATTTGTTCTTCTTCCCTTGCAGCTTTGAATGTTCTATCTTTGTTCTTTATTTTTAGTTCTCTGATTATTATGGGACAAAGAAATTTCTCTTTCTTGTCCTATCTGGTCTTGTGTTCTATATGCTTCTTGTACTTTTGTGGACATCTCCACTTTAGGCTTCTTTGATTTTGTTGAAAACATTTTCTGGAACTTTGAGCTGAATTAATCTTCCTATAGAATCTTAATTCTTAGCTTTGATCTTTTCATAGTGTCCCAAATTCCCTAAATATTTTGTGTCAGGAAATGTTCTAAAATTAAAATTTTATTTGACTGTTGTCTTTATTTCTTCTATTATATTCAATTCCTGAAATTCTTTATTCCGTCTTTTGTATTCTGTTCATAAAATTAGACTCTACATTTCTTATTTGGATTCCTTTATTTCCAAAATTTGTTTAGTTTGTGGACTTTTTAAATTCATTTTATTTTCATTTTGAGATCTTAAAAACTTTTATACCATTTTTGAAAATACTTTCTGTTTTGTTGTCTTTATTTAAAGGACTTTATGAAATTCGTAGGCAAATGGTTGGAACTGGAAAATATCATCCTGAGTGAGGTAACCCAATCACAGAAAAACACGCATGGTATGCACTCATTGAAAGTGGCTGGAAGAGTCCAGACCCTGTGAGAGAGAGACCCAACCGCCTGGTCAGGTGGGCACTCCTGAGGCTGCAGAGCGGAAGAGACCACCAACACTGCTCACCCCTGCCCACATCCCTGGCCCAAGAGGAAACTGTATAAGGCCTCTGGGCTCCCGTGGGGGAGGGCCCAGGAGCAGCAGGACCCCTGCCTGAGACACCGCCAGAACCTGAAGGAAACAGACCGGATAAACAGTTCTCTGCACCCAAATCCCATGGGAGGGAGAGCTAAACCTTCAGAGAGGCAGACAAGCCTGGGAAACCAGAAGAGACTGCTCTCTGCGCACACATCTCGGATGCCAGAGGAAAACACCAAAGGCCATCTGGAAACCTGGTGCACTGAAGCTCCCGGAAGGGGCGGCACAGGTATTCCTGGTTGCTGCCGCTGCAGAGAGCCCCTGGGCAGCACCCCACGAGCGAACTTGAGCCTCGGGACCACAGGTAAGACCAACTTTTCTGCTGCAAGAAAGCTGCCTGGTGAACTCAAGACACAGGCCCACAGGAACAGCTGAAGACCTGTAGAGAGGAAAAACTACACGCCCGAAAGGAGAACACTCTGTCCCCATAACAGACTGAAAGAGAGGAAAACAGGTCTACAGCACTCCTGACACACAGGCTTATAGGACAGTCTAGCCACTGTCAGAAATAGCAGAACAAAGTAACACTAGAGATAATCTGATGGCGAGAGGCAAGTGCAGGAACCCAAGCAACAGAAACCAAGACTACTTGGCATCATCGGAGCCCAATTCTCCCACCAAAACAAACATGGAATATCCAAACACACCAGAAAAGCAAGATCTAGTTTCAAAATCATATTTGATCATGATGCTGGAGGACTTCAAGTAAGAGGTGAAGAACTCCCTTAGGGAAACACAGGAAAACATTAATAAACAAGTAGAAGCCTACAGAGAGGAATCGCAAATCCCTGAAAGAATTCCAGGAAAACACAATCAAACAGTTGAAGGAATTAAAAATGAAAATAGAAGCAATCAAGAAAGAACACATGGAAACAACCCTGGATATAGAAAACCAAAAGAAGAGACAAGGAGCTGTAGATACAAGCTTCACCAACAGAATACAAGAGATGGAAGAGAGAATCTCAGGAGCAGAAGATTCCATAGAAATCATTGACTCAACTGTCAAAGATAATGTAAAGCAGAAAAAGCTACTGGTCCAAAACATACAGGAAATCCAGGACTCAATGAGAAGATCAAACCTAAGGATGATAGGTATAGAAGAGAGTGAAGACTCCCAGCTCAAAGGACCAGTAAATATCTTCAACAAAATCATAGAAGAAAACTTCCTTAATCTAAAAAAAGAGATACCCATAGGCATACAAGAAGCCTACAGAACTCCAAATAGATTGGACCAGAAAAGAAACACCTCCCGTCACATGATAGAAAAATCACCAAACGCACAAAATAAAGAAAGAATATTAAAAGCAGTAAGGGAAAAAGGTCAAGTAACATATAAAGGCAGACCTATCAGAATCACACCAGACTTCTTGCCAGAAACTATGAAGGCCAGAAGATCCTGGACTGATGTCATACAGACCCTAAGAGAACACATATACCAGCCCAGGTTACTGTATCCTGCAAAACTCTCAATTAACATAGATGGAGAAACCAAGATATTCCATGACAAAACCAAATTTACATAATATCTTTCTACAAATCCAGCACTACAAAGCATAATAAATGGTAAAGCCCAACATAAGGAGGCAAGCTATACCCTAGAAGAAGCAAGAAACTAATCGTCTTGGCAACAAAACAAAGAGAATGAAAGCACACAAACATAACCTCACATCCAAATATGAATATAATAGGAAGCAATAATCACTATTCCTTAATATCTCTCAACATCAATGGCCTCAACCCCAATAAAAAGACATAGATTAACAAACTGGATACGCAACGAGGACGCTGCATTCTGCTGCCTACAGGAAACACACCTCAGAGACAAAGACAGACATTACCTCAGAGTGAAAGGCTGGAAAACAATTTTCCAAGCAAATGGTCAGAAGAAGCAAGCTGGAGTAGCCATTCTAATATCAAATAAAACCAATTTTCAATTAAAAGTCATCAAAAAAGATAAGGAAGGACACTTCATATTCATCAAAGGAAAAATCCACCAAGATGAACTCTCAATCCTAAATATCTATGCCCCAAATACAAGGGCACCTACATATGTAAAAGAAACCTTACTAAAGCTCAAAACACACATTGCACCTCACACAATAATAGTGGGAGATTTCAACACCCCACTCTCATCAATGGACATATCATGGAAACAGAAATTGAACAGAGATGTAGACAGACTAAGAGAAGTCATGAGCCAAATGGACTTAACGGATATTTATAGAACATTCTATCCTAAAGCAAAAGGATATACCTTCTTCTCAGCTCCTCATGGTACTTTCTCCAAAATTGACCATATAATTGGTCAAAAAAAGGGCCTCAACAGGTACAGAAAGATAGAAATAATCCCATGCGTGCTATCGGACCACCACGGCCTAAAACTGGTCTTCAATAACAATCAAGGAAGAATGCCCACATATACTTGGAAATTGAACAATGCTCTACTCAATGATAACCTGGTCAAGGAAGAAATAAAGAAAGAAATTAAAAACTTTTTAGAATTTAATGAAAATGAAGGACCAACATACCCAAACTTATGGGACACAATGAAGGCTGGGCTAAGAGGAAAATTCATAGCGCTGAGTGCCTGCAGAAAGAAACAGGAAAGAGCATATGTCAGCAGCTTGACAGCACACCTAAAAGCTCTAGAACAAAAAGAAGCACATACACCCAGGAGGAGTTGAAGGCAGGAAATAATCAAACTCAGAGCTGAAATCAACCAAGTAGAAACAAAAAGTACCATAGAAAGAATCAACAGAACCAAAAGTTGGTTCTTTGAGAAAATCAACAAGATAGATAAACCCTTAGCCAGACTAACGAGAGGACACAGAGTGTGTCCAAATTAACAAAATCAGAAATGAAAAGGGAGACATAACAACAGATTCAGAAGAAATTCAAAAAATCATTAGATCGTACTATAAAAACCTATATTCAACAAAACTTGAAAATCTTCAGGAAATGGACAATTTTCTAGACAGATACCAGGTACCAAAGTTAAATCAGGAACAGATAAACCAGTTAAACAACCCCATAACTCCTAAGGAAATAGAAGCAGTCATTAAAGGTCTCCCAACTTAAAGAGCCCAGGTCCAGACGGGTTTAGTGCAGAATTCTACCAAACCTTCAGAGAAGACCTCATACCAATATTATCCAAACTATTCCACAAAATTGAAACAGATGGATCACTACTGAATACCTTCTACGAAGCCACAATTAATCTTATACCTAAACCACACAAAGACACAACAAAGAAAGAGAACGTCAGACCAATTTCCCTTATGAATATCGACGCAAAAATACTCATCAAAATTCTGGCAAACCGAATCCAAGAGCACATCAAAACAATCATCCACCATGACCAAGTAGGCTTCATCCCAGTCATGTATACGGAAAACCAACAACGTGATCCATTATATAAACAAACTGAAAGAACAAAACCACATGATCATTTCATTAGACGCTGAGAAAGCATTTGACATTATTCAATACCCCTACATGATAAAAGTCCTGGAAAGAATAGGAATTCAAGGCCCATACCTGAACATACTAAAAGCCATATACAGCAAACCAGTTGGTAACATTAAACTAAATGGAGAGAAACTCGACGCAATCCCACTAAAATCAGGGACTAGACAAGGCTGCCCACTCTCTCCCTACTTATTCAATATAGTTCTTGAAGTTCTAGCCAGAGCAATCAGACAACAAAAGGAGGTCAAGGGGATACAGATCGGAAAAGATGAAGTCAAAATATCACTGTTTGCAGATGATATGATAGCATATTTAAGTGATCCCAAAAGTTCAACCAGAGAACAACTAAAGCTGATAAAGAACTTCAGCAAAGTGGCTGGGTATAAAATTAACTCAAATAAATCAGTAGCCTTCCTCTACACAAAAGAGAAACAAGCCGAGAAAGAAATTAGGGAAACGACACCCTTCATAATAGACCCAAATAATATAAAGTACCTCAGTGTGACTTTAACCAAGCAAGTAAAAGATCTGTACAATAAGAACTTCAAGACACTGAGGAAAGAAATTGAAGAAGACCTCAGAAGATGGAAAGATCTCCCATGCTCATGGATTGGCAGGATTAATAGAGTAAAAATGGCCATTTTACCAAAAGCGATCTACAGATTCAATGCAATCCCCATCAAAATACCAATCCAATTCTTCAAAGAGTTAGACAGAACAATTTGCAAATTCATCTGGAATAACAAAAAAACCCAGGATAGCTAAAACTATCCTCAACAATAAAAGGACTTCAGGGGGAATCACTTTCCCTGAACTCAAGCAGTATTACAGAGCAATAGTGATAAAAACTGCATGGTATTGGTACAGAGACAGACAGATAGACCAATGGAATAGAATTGAAGACCCAGAAATGAACCCACACACCTATGGTCACTTGATTTTTGACAAAGGAGCCAAAACCATCCAATGGAAAAAAGATAGCATTTTCTGCAAATGGTGCTGGTTCAACTGGAGGGCACCATGTAGAAGAATGTAGATCAATCCATCCTTATCACCCTGTACAAAGCTTAAGTCCAAGTGGATCAAGGACCTCCACATCAAACCAGACTCACTCAAACTAATAGAAGAAAAACTAGGGAAGCATCTGGAACACATGGGCACTGGAAAAAATTTCCTGAACAAAACATCAATGGCTTATGCTCTAAGATCAAGAATCAACAAATGGGATCTCATAAAACTGCAAAGGTTCTGTAAGGCAAAGGACACTGTGGTTAGGACAAAACGGCAACCAACAGATTGGGAAAAGGTCTTTACCAATCCTACAACAGATAGAGGCCTTATATCCAAAATATACAAAGAACTCAAGAAGTTAGACCGCAGGGAAACAAATAACCCTATTAAAAAATGGGGTTCAGAACTAAACAAATAATTCACAGCTGAGGAATGCCGAATGGCTGAGAAACACCTAAAGAAATGTTCAACATCTTTAGTCATAAGGGAAATGCAAATCAAAACAACCCTGAGATTTCACCTCACACCAGTGAGAATGGCTAAGATCAAAAACTCAGGTGACAGCAGATGCTGGCGAGGGTGTGCAGAAAGAGGAACACTCCTCCATTGTTGGTGGGATGGCAGACTGGTAAAACCATTCTGAAAATCAGTCTGGAAGTTCCTCAGAAAATTGGACATTGAACTGCCTGAGGATCCAGCTATACCTCTCTTGGGCATATACCCAAAAGATGCCTCAACATATAAAAGAGACACGTGCTCCACTATGTTCATCGCAGCCTTATTTATAATAGCCAGAAAATGGAAAGAACCCAGATGCCCTTCAACAGAGGAATGGATACAGAAAATGTGGTACATCTACACAATGGAATATTACTCAGCTATCAAAAACAACGAGTTTATGAAATTCGTAGGCAAATGGTTGGAACTGGAAAATATCATCCTGAGTGAGCTAACCCAATCACAGAAAGACATACATGGTATGCACTCATTGATAAGTGGCTATTAGCCCAAATGCTTGAATTACCCTAGATCCCTAGAGCAAACGAAACTCAAGAAGGATGATCAAAATGTGAATGCTTCACTCCTTCTTTAAATGAGGAAAAAGAATACCCTTGGCAGGGAAGGGAGAGGCAAAGATTAAAACAGAGACTGAAGGAAAACCCATTCAGAGCCTGCCCCACATGTGGCCCATACATATACAGCCACCCAATTAGACAAGATGGATGAAGCAAAGAAGTGCAGACCGACAGGAGCCGGATGTAGATCGCTCTTGAGAGACACAGCCAGAATACAGCAAATACAGAGGCGAATGCCAGCAGCAAACCACTGAACTGAGAATAGGTCCCCCGTTGAAGGAATCAGAGAAAGAACTGGAAGAGCTTGAAGGGGCTCGAGACCCAAAAAGTACAACAATGTCAAGCAACCAGAGCTTCCAGGGACTAAGCCACTACCTAAAGACTATACATGGACTGCCCCTGGACTCTGACCCCATAGGTAGCAATGAATATCCTAGTAAGAGCACCATTGGAAGCCCTGTGTCCTGCTAAGACTGAACCCCCAGTGAACTAGACTATGGGGGGAGGGCCGCAATGGGGGGAGGGTTGGGAGGGGAACACCCATCAGGAAGGGGAGGGGGGAGGGGGATATTTTCCCGGAAACTGGGAAAGGGAATAACACTTGAAATGTATATAAGAAATACTCAAGTTAATAAAAAAAAAAAAAAAAAGAAAGTGGCTATTAGTCCCAATGCTTGAATTCCCCTAGATGCCTAGAACAAATGAAACTCAAGACGGATGATCAAAATGTGAATGCTTCACTCCTTCTTTAAAAGGGGAACAAGAATACCCTTGGCAGGGAATAGAGAGGTAAAGATTAAAACAGACACAGAAGGAACACCCATTCAGAGCCTGCCCCACGTGTGGCCCATACATATACAGCCATCCAGTTAGACAAGATGGATGAAGCAAAGAAGTGCAGGCCGACAGGAGCCGGATGTAGATCTCTCCTGAGAGACACAGCCAGAATACAGCAAATACAGAGGCGAATGCCAGCAGCAAACCACTGAACTGAGAATAGGACCCCCGTTGAAGGAATCAGAGAAAGAACTGGAAGAGCTCAAAGGGGCTCGAGACCCCGTATGAACAACAATGCCAAGCAACCAGAGCTTCCAGGGACTAAGCCACTACCTAAAGACTATACATGGACTGACTCTGGACTCTGACCTCATAGGAAGCAATGAATATCCTAGTAAGAGCACCAGTGGAAGGGGAAGCCCTGGGTCCTGCTAAGACTGAACCCCCAGTGAACGTGATTGTTGGGGGGAGGGCAGCAATGGGGAGAGGATGGGGAGGGGAACACCCATAAAGAAGGGGAGGGGGAGGGATTAGGGGGATGTTTGCCCAGAAACCAGGAAAGGGAATAACACTCGAAATGTAAATAAGAAATACTCAAGTTAATAAAAAAAGTAAATAAATAAAAAATAAAGAACTTATTCTTTCCTTGTAAAGAACCTCCATCATCTTCACAGTTAATTTTAAATTTAATTTTCCTCATGCTTCAGCCATTTCGGGATATTAAGGAATATTGTATGACAGCTGGGCTCATTTGTATTCATATTGCTTTGGCTGTTGTTGGTTGTGTTGTACACTGATGTCTTAGTATCAGTGCTTCATATGATTAAAGGTCTAGGTACTGGCTTTTGGATTTGTCATTGCTGAGTGGGTGTTTTGTTTATTGATTTCTGTTTCCTTTTCAATTTTCCAAGAGGGTGATGGCTTTATGTTGCCTATTTTCCTGGCCTCTTCAATGGTTATTTTCACAGATAATGATTTGTACTGAAGGCTCGGTAACTAGGATAGGTTGACGGACGGGATGTTGGAGGAGACCTTCTCTATGATGCATTGGGGATAAGTTCATAGAGGATTTGAACTCCTCCCCAACATGTTTGCAGGTACAGAGATGGAGATGAGCCTGATTGGATTGACTCTCAGAGCAGGAAAAGTGATATGGATTTGCATTTAAACTACTTGTTGTCCAAGTTGAACCTTCTCTTGGGTTCTTACAAGCTGCCTCATGCTGTTCAAGTTGGTGTCTGGGACAAAGCAATGGGTGTGGGGAGGGAGATAGTGCGATAATGGTTTGGGGAAAGCAAAGATGCCCAGGAGATGAGGGATGGGTCAGGGAAGACGTTCCCAGGTGCTCTGTCACAGTTATAGTGATGAGACTTGGGGGTTGAGTCTGGGTAACAGAGAGAAAGAAATTCTCTGGGAAGACCCATTTTCCTCAATATTCAATAAAAGGAAAAACAACTAAAATTCATTTTTTGAAAATGTACATTAACAGAAAGAAGAAAATGATTAACTGTGTTTTTCAAATGCTTAAGACATTAGTCCTAAAATGTTAGCAATAGTACATTATCTAAGGGGGAAAGCAAAAAACAATAAAAACGAAGCATTATTTTGACAGCCAGTTTTCTCTATATGTCACAAAGCACGGTATAGCTGGCTTTCCTTAAAAGTTCCTTCCTGCTTGAGATCCCAGCTGCTTTTACTATTTTTCTACCTATTATTCTGTCACTAGAGAAGGTAGGATTTTCTACACTAGAAATTGTCAGATTAAGTGCAATTCTGTCAGTTCCCTCCTTTACAAACCCTTGAGGAAAAATATGTTTCATCCAGGAGCATCTCAGTCTTTGCTTTACATATTCCCTGTAGAGACGAGTGAAAATAAAAGAAAATCAGTAGCAAGGCTGTCAACAAAGTATGTTGTCATCTATTTTGCTTAAGCATATCAGTAAGAGCTTGAAAAGCACACTTTGTCAAGTGTATAAGACAACAGCAATAAAGGTACTCCAGCAACTTAACATATTTTACTCTTCTAAAATCTATTGCTTTTTATAATAGCTGTGATCTGCATTTCCAATGTTTCACATTATTGGTGACGTTGAGAGTGACTTTCTTACATAATGATAAATCCTGCTCAAGTTCAATACTTTTCATAAAACTTTGATTACCATCCTCTAAGTCTAATCTTGTTTTACTTTTACCGTTATGTTTATATTAAGTTTATACTATAATTAATCATACTTTATCAGAAGTATGCTCTAATTTTGAAATTCAATATCAATATTATTTTTTTATCTTAATGAATAGATGATTTTTGTTGTCTTGGTGGCAAGGATGAAAATACAGCTCTTTACAGGTGCTAACAGCCTGAGAGGTTTCCATAATTTAGGGGAAGTGAGTTGACCCACGTACGCTCAGATCTTGACTCTGCTACAGAAAATGATTTCATGATGAGGCCATAGAAAGTAAACTTATAGTTCATTAAAATTGTTTTAACACATGCTTAAAATGCACATAACCAGAACAGTTGAGCAACTGGGAAAAATGTCCAAGTCCAGAAACATATGTGTGGGCCTCTCAAAGATGAATCATACTTTATTATCTTATAAGTAACATATACTTGTAGGTTAGGGAATGATTATATTTAAGGATGACTAAGTAATTTAAATGATATCACATTGTGGTCTCTGATATATACATGATGAGATTATAACTTATAAGTTAAACTTGATATCACAGACATGTTGGCATTTAGTCTTTCTCTACTGGAAACACATTAAAAGTCTCTGTGAGATTTCCAGAAAATATCTAAAAGAAAATAAAATAGAAAATCAACCAAAAGTCATAAACAATCAGGATTTCAGTCTTGTTTATTGCTGTTTTAACATTTTGTTTAGAAATTATTTTTATAGGTCATTGATCTTCAAAGAACATGTGGGAAGTTGTGCTAAAAGCTAATCTCCAGAGCTGGGGTTCACTCTTTCCCATGTCCCCATATATTTCCTTCTCTTTATGCTGAGTCTTATGTAATTTCCTGAAGTATAGTTCTTATATTAAACATTTTACATTGAAAAACTTTGAAGACCAGTAGGTACAGAAAGAATTCTGTGACATATTGGTAACCCTGAAGTGCACGATAGCACATCACAAAGGAAATTCCCTTCATATATAGAGAGGAAATAGTCTTATTGCCTTGAATTAATACTAAAGAACTGAACAGGGTGAGTCGTTAACTTCCTTTGTTTCATAGTCTTGGTCCTCTCCTCCTATCACATTTGGACATGACTTTTCAATGATCACCAAACCTTCTATAAAAGAATTAATCTTAATGTCATCTCTGTGTCCATTTTCTTATGAAAGTGCCATGTCATGTGACTCTCTTATAAATTAATTTTTATGCTTCTCTTAGAAAATCTGGGAGATCTTCCTATGGAGTTATCATCCTCTTCAGCTCCTTCAATCTTCCTCTATCTCTTTCATAAGTGTCCCTGACCTCAGTTTATTGTTGGCTGTAAGTATCTGCATCTGTCTCCGTCAAGTCCTGTTAAAGCCTCTCAGAAGATTGCCATGCTAGGCACCTGTCTACAAGAACAACATGGCATCAGTAATAGTGTCAAGCCCACTCAGGGGATGGATCCCAAGTTGAGCTGATAACTGGATGCCCTGATGTTTATGCAATCTTAACCCCAAAACTAAAATGACTAAGAGAAAGTTTAAATCAGAAATAATTGCCTTCTGATGTTTGAAAAATCCCAATAAGCTCTGAAAGAAACAAACAAGCAAACAAAAAACAAAGATGTTTTATTTTTATACCTTCATTTTTTTAGACTGGAACAAATCTGGGTCAAAAAAAATATTGTGACTATTATTATCAACTAACTAGAAGCCTTGGGAGCTTCCAGAGTCTAAGCCACCAACCAAAGAGCATACATGGGCTGGTCTGAGGCCACTAGCACATAAGTACAGAGAACTGCCTTGTCTGGCCTCAGAAAGAGGATGAACCTAATCCTGTAGGGACTTAACACCAGAGGAAAGAGAGATGCTGCAAGGGTAAGGTGAGGGTGGGTGGATGCATGAGGGAAGTGGGTGTATGTGGGGTAGAACATCTTCTCAAAGGCAAGGGGGAGGGGAATGGAGTAAAGAACTTTTAGAGGGGAGGACCATGAAGTGGGACAATATTTGTAAATATATAAAACATTATTTGAAAAGGAATATCTTGGAGAATAAGAGAAAATACTTCACTTTATTTTTCCCTACAATCTTACTTTTCTTTCTTTCACTAAATAGCACTGCCATACATGTTGAGTATTTTGAAAAGAGAATTTGGCTTCTATGTAATGTGTCAGTAATAAATTAAATCAATTTAGTTTATGGAATGACTATAATTAATTATTTCTCCAGAAAGACATCTACTCAGAGTTGGGAAGTAAATAATATTTCCACATATTTATAATATAGGTAAGTATATTAATTTAGATAAGAATAGAATAGTAATCTCCATTCTTTAACAGCTAGAATCATGTGACCTACAATTATGAATGGCTGATGACACATGTCCACTGGTACAATAGTGGTTTCAACATCGTGGGAGTAATTAATTGCTTTCTGGTTTTTTTATTTATTTTCTGCTTTATAAGATAAATGCCATACTTGATACCATTAGACGACCAAGAACCTGTGACTACTGGAGAAGATAATACAATTATTTTGATAAGAAGATAAAAAAATTACATAAACTTGAAATAATTCATAATTATACTCATAGATTAATAAATATCTCACCCATAATTTCAGAAGCTTTTAACTTTAATAGATGGAAGTTGAACCGTGACACACATTTGGCCAAGACACAGAAAATAAGAGATGGCAGTGCTGATTCCTAAAAGAAATATATGCTCTACCTTCTCTCTATCCAAGACTCAGGGATCACTGAGGAAGGACCAACAGTACATAGGTAGCATAACCCATAGTGAACAGGTTCCTTATATATCATTCCTAAATCATGAAATATGCCAAAGGTTTTCACCCAAGCCAATCTTGAAGGAAATGTTTCTTCAGTTGATATTTCCTCTTATAAGATGTTTTTAGTTTGTGTTAAGATAATATAAAACAAAAGAGGATAGTTGCCACCTTTAGGAGAGTTAATACATAAAAATGGTGAGTTAGCTTTCTCCATGTTTAATACCAATTCTCCTGTATATTTCAGAATGGAAATAAAAAATTGTTTTCTCTATGTTCATTTTATCATAATATATATTAAAATATTAAAAATATTTAAGACTGTTTTCTTTTTTATTGGATTTTTATTTACATTTCAAATGATATTTCCTTTTTTGGTTTCCTGTCCATAAGGTACCTATCCCATATTCCCTCCCCCTTCTTTTATGAGTGTTTCCCTTCACAACCACTCCCCCTTCCCGCCTTGACATTCCCATACACTGGAGAGTCCAGCCTTGGCAGGACCAAGACCTTCTCCTCCAATTGTTGCTGAACAAGGCCATCCTCAGCTACATATGCAGCTGGAGCCATGGATCTGTCCATGTGAAGTATTTGGGTAGTGGTTGAGTCCCTGGGAGCTCTGGTTGGTTGGTATTGTTGATCTTGTGGAGTTGCAAGCCCCTTCAGCTCCTTCAATCATTTCTCTAATTCCTCCAATGGGAATCCCGTTCTCAGTTCAATGGTTTGCTGTGCTTTCATTTTCCTCTGTATTTGCCATGCTCTGGCTGAGCCTCTCAGGAGACAGCTATATCAGGCTCCTGTCATCATGCACTTCTTGGCTTCAATATTGTCAAGGTTTGGTGGCTGTAAATATATTGGCTGATCCCCAAGTTGGGCAGGCACTAACTGGTCATTCCTTTAGTCTCTGCTCCAAATTTCATCTCCAAATTGCCTCCTATGAATATTTTTCTCCTCTCTCTTTTTTTATTTCTTTCATTTTTTTCCTCCATCTTTATTAACATGGGTATTTCTTATTTACACTTCAATTGTTATTCCCTTTCCCGGTTTCCAGGCCAAAATCCCCCTAACCATTCCTCCTGCCTTCTATATGGGTGTTCCCACCAAATCCTCCCTCCATCACCACCCTCCCCCCAACAATCACGTTCACTGATTCAGTCAGGCAGAACCAAGGGCCTCCCCTTCCACTGGTGCTCTTACTAGGTTATTCATTGCTACCTATGCAGTTGGAGCCCAGGATAAGTCCATGCATATTCTTTGGGTAGTGGCTTAGTCCCTGGAGGCTAAGGTTGGTTGGAATTGTTGTTCATATCGGGTCTCAAGCCCCTTCAAGCTCTTCCAGTTCTTTCTCTGATTCCTTCAACAGGGGTAGCATTCTCAGTTCAGTGTTTTGCTGCTGGCATCCCCTATGTATTTGCTGTATTCTGGCTGTGTCTCTCAGGAGAGATTTACAAGCGGATCCTGTCAGCCTGCACTTCTTTGCTTCATCTATCTTACCTAGTTTGCTGGCTGTATATGTATGGGCGACATATGAGGCAGGCTCTGAATGGGTGATCCTTCTGTCTCTGTTCTAAGCTTTGCCTCCCTATTCTATCCCAAGGGTATTCTTGCTCCCCTTTTAAAGAAGGAGTGAAGCATTCACATTTTGGTCATCCTTCTTGAGTTACATGTGTTCTGTGCATCTAGGGTAATTCGAGCATTTGGGCTAATAACCACTTATCAATGAGTGAATACCATTTATGTTTTTCTGTGATTGGGTTACCTCACACAGGATGATATTTTTCAGTTCCATCCATTTGCCTGTGAATTTCACAAAGTCATTGCTTGTGATTGCTGAGTAGTATTCTATTGTGTAGATGTACCACATTTTCTGTATCAACTTCTCTGTTGAAGGGCATCTGGGTTCTTTCCAGCTTCTGGCTATTATAAATACAGCTGCTATGAACATATTGTGTCTTTGTTATATGTTGGGGCATCTTTTGGGTATATGCCCAAGAGAGGTATAGCTGGGTCCTCAGGAGTTCAATGTGCAATTTTCTGAGGAACCTCCAGACCGATTTCCAGAATGTCTGTGCAAGTCTGCAATCCCACCAACAATGGAGCAGTGTTCCTCTTTCTCCACATCCTTGCCAGCATCTGCTGTCACTGGAGTTTTTGAACTTAGCCATTCAGACTGGTGTGAAGTAGAATCTCAGGGTTGTTTTGATTTGCATTTCCCTTATGATTAAAGATGTTGAACATTTCTTTAGGTGTTTCTCAGCAATTCGGCATTCCTCAGCTGTGAATTCTTTGTTTAGTTCTGAACCGCATTTTAATAGGGTTATTTGTCTCCCTGCAGTCTAACTTCATGAGTTCTTTGTATATTTTGGATATAAGCCCTCTATCAGTTGTAGGATTGGTAAAGATCTTTTCCCAATCTGTTGGTTGCCGTTTTGTCCTTTGCCTTACAGAAGCTCTGCAGTTTTATGAGATCCCATTTGTCGAATCATGATCTTAGAGAATAAACCATTGGTGTTTTGTTCAGGAAATTTTCTCCAGTGGCCATGTGTTCAAGATTCTTCCCCAATTTTTCTTCTATTAGTTTGAGTGTATCTGGTTTGATGTGGAGGTCCTTGATCCAGTTGGACTTAAGCTTTGTACAGGGTGATAAGAATGGATCGATCTGCATTCTTCTACATACTGACCTCCAGTTGAACCAGCACTATTTGCTGAAAATGTTATCATTTTTCCATTGAGTGGTTTTGGCTCCTTTGTCAAAAATCAAATGACCATAGGTGTGCGCGTTCATTCCTGGGCCTGCAATTCTATTCCATTGGTCTATCTGTCTGTCTCTGTACCAATACCATACAGTTTTTATCACTATTGTCTGTAATACTGCTTGAGATTAGGGATAGTGATTCCCCTGGAATTCCTTTTATTGTTGAGGATAGTTTTAGCTATCCTGGGTTTTTTGTTATTCCAGATGAATTTGCAAATTGTTCTGTCTAACTCTATGAAGAATTGGGTTGGAATTTTGATGGGGATTGCATTTAATCTGCAGATCACTTTTGGTAAAATGCCCATTTTTTACTATATTATTCCTGCCAATCCATGAGCATGGGAGATCTTTCCATCTTCTGAGATCTTCAATTGCTTTCTTCAGAGGCTTGAAGTTCTTATCATACAGAACTTTCACTTGCTTGGTTAAAGCCACACTGAAGTATTTTATATTATTTGGGATTATTATAAAGGGTGTCGTTTCCCTAATTTCTTTCTTGGCTTAAACAAGAAAGGCTAGTGTAGAGGAAGGCTAGTGATTTATTTGAGTTAATTTTATACCCGGGCACTTTGCTGAAGGTGTTTATCAGGTTTGGTAGTTCTCTGGTGGAACTTTTGGGATCACTGATCACTTAAGTATACAATCATATCATCTGCAAATAGTGATATTTTGACTACTTCCTTACCAATCTGTATCCCTTTGATCTCCTTTTGTTGTCTGAAGTCCTGGCTAGGACTTCGAGAACTATATTGAATAAGTAAGGAGAGAGTGGGCAGCCTTGTCTAATCCCTGATTTTAGTGGGATTGCTTCAAGTTTCTCTCCATTTAGTTTAATATTGTCTACTGGTTTGAAGTATATGGCTATTACTATGTTAAGGTATAGGTCTTAAATTCATTTCTTTCCAGGACCTTTATCATGAAGCAGAGTTGAATTTTGTCAAATGCTTTCTCAGCATCTAATGAAATGATCATGTGGTTTTTATCTTTCAGTTTGTTTATGTAGTGGATTGCGTTGATGTTTTTCTGTATATTAAACCATCCCTGCATACCTGGAATGAAGCCTACTTGTTCATGATGGATGATTGTTTTGATGTGCTCTTAGATTCGAATTGCAGGAATTTTATTGAATATCTTTGCGTAGATATTCATAAGGGAAATTGGTCTGAAGTTATCTTTTTTGTTGGGTCTTTGTGTGGTTTATGTATAAGAGTAATTGTGGCTTCATAGAAGGAATTTGGTAGTGCTCCATCTGTTTCAATTTTGTGGAATAGTTTGGATAGTATTGATATGAGGTCTTCTATGAAGGTCTGATAGAATTCTGCACTGAACACATCTGGACCTGGGCTCTTTTTGGTTGGGAGACTTTTGATGACTACTTCTATTTCTTTAGTAGTTATGGGGCTGTTTCAATTGTTTATTTGTTCCTGATTTAACTTCGGTACCTGGTATCTGTCTAGGAAATTGTCCATTTTTCCAGATTGTCAAGTTTTGTTGAATATAGGCTTTTGTAGTAGGATCCGATGATTTTTGAGTTTCCTCAAGCTCTGTTGTTAAGTCTCCCTTTTCATTTCTGATTTTGTTAATTAGAACACATTCTCTGTTTTCTCTGGTTAGTCTGGCCAAGGGTTTATCTATCTTCTTGATTTTCTCAAAGAACCAGCTTTTGGTTCTATTGATTCTTTGTGTAGTCCTTTTTGTTTCTACTTGGTTGATTTCAGCTCAGAATTTGATTATTTCCTTCCTTCTACTCCTCCTGGGTGTGCTTGCTTCTTTTTTTTTACTAGAGCTTTTAGGTGTGCTGTCAAGCTGCTGATATATGCTCTTTCCTGTTTCTTTCTGCAGGCACTCAGTGCTATGAGTTTTCTCCTTAGCACAGCATTCATTTTGTCCCATAAGTTTGGGTATGTTGTGCCTTCATTTTCATTGAATTCTAAGAAGTCGTTAATTTCTTTCTTTATTTCTTCCTTGACCAGGTTATCATTAAGTAGAGCATTATTCAACTTCCATGTATATGTGGGCATTCTTTTCTTATTGTTATTGAAGAACAGCTTTAGCCCATGGTGTTCTGATAGGACACATGGGATTATTTCTATCTTTCTGTATCTGTTG
Organism: Rattus norvegicus; assembly: GCF_021556685.1. Classification (NCBI taxonomy): domain Eukaryota; kingdom Metazoa; phylum Chordata; class Mammalia; order Rodentia; family Muridae; genus Rattus; species Rattus norvegicus. The sequence continues at coordinate 29,241,895 of NC_141547.1, forward strand.
AGGCCTCTTTTATGACCAATTATATGGTCAATTTTGGAGAATTAGTTGGTGAGAAGGTATATCATTTTTTTAGGATAGAATGTTCTATAAATATCTGTTAAGTCCATTTGGTTCATGACTTCTCTTAGTCTGTCTACGTCTCTGTCTAATTTCTTTTTTCATGATCAGTCCATTGATGAGAGTGGGGTGTTGAAATCTCCTACTATTATTGTGTGAGGTGCAATGTGTGTTTTGAGCTTTAGTAAGGTTTCTTTTATGTATGTAGGTGCCCTTGTATTTGGAGCACAGATATTTAGGATTGAGAGTTCATCTTGGTGGAGTTTCCCTTTGATGAATGTGAAGTGTCCTTCCTTATCTTTTTTTATGACTTTTGGTTGAAAATTGATTTTATTCAATATTAGAATGGCTACTCCAGCTTGCTTCTGCAGATCATTAGCCTGGAAATTTGTTTTCCAGCCTTTTACTCTGAGGTAGTGTCTGTCTTTTTCTCTGAGGTGTGTTTCCTGTAGGCAGCAAAAGGTTGGGTCATCATTATGTATCCAGTTTGTTAATCTGTGTCTTTTTATTGGGGAATGGAGTCCATTGATGTTGAGAAATATTAAAGAATAGTGATTGTTATTTCCTGTTATATTCATGTTTGGATGTGAGATTAATTTTATGTGCTTGTTTTCTCTTTGTTTTGTTGCAAAAAATTAGTTTCTTGCTTTTTCTAGAGTATAGTTTGCCTCCTGTGTTGGGCTTTACCATTTATTATTCTTTGTAGGGATGGATTTGTAGAAAAATTTGCTTTTGTCATGGAATATCTTGGTTTCTCCATCTAGGTTATTTGAGAGTTTTGCTGGATACTGTAACCCGGGCTGGCATTTGTGTTTTTTTAAGGTCTGTATGACATCTGTCGAGGATCTTCTGGCTTTCATAGTCTCTGCTGAGAAGTCTGGTATAATTCTGACAGGTCTGCCTCTATATGTTACTTTACCTTTTTCCCTTACTGCTTTTAATATTCTTTATTTTGTGCATTTGGTGTTGTGACTATTATGTGACAGGAGGAGTTTCTTTTCTGGTCCAATCTATTTGGAGTTCTGTAGGCTTCTTGTATGTTTATGGGCATCTCTTTCTTTAGGTTAGGGAAGTTTTCTTCTATGATTTTGTTGAAGATATTTACTGGTGCTTTGAGTTGGGAGTCTTCACTCTCTTCTATACCTATTATCCCTAGGTTTGATCTTCTCATTGTGTTCTGTATTTCCTGTCTGTTTTCAGCCAGTAGCTTTTTGCATTTTACATTATCTTTGACAGTTGCATCGATGATTTCTTTGGAATCTTCTGCTCCTGAGATTCTTTCTTCTATCTCTTGCATTCTGTCGTTGATGCTTGTATCTACGGCTCCTTGTCTCTTCCTTTGGTTTTCTATATCCAGGGTTGTCTCCCTTTGTGCTTTTTTTATTGCTTCTATTTCCATTTTTAATTCCTTCAATTGTTTGATTGTGTTTTCCTGGAATTCTTTCAGGGAGTTTTGCATTTCCTCTCTAGAGGCTTCTGCTTATTTATTTGTATTTTACTGCATTTATCTAAGGGAGTTCTTTATGTCGTTCTTGAAGGCCTCCATTATCATGATCAAATATGATTTTAAATCTAGATCTTACTTTTCTGGTGTGTTTGGATATTCAGTGTTTGCTTTGGTGGGAGAATTGGGTTCCGATGATGACATGTAGCCTTTATTTCTGTTACTTGGATTACTGCGCTTGCCTCTTGCCATCATGTTGTCTCTGGTGTTACCTTGTTCTGCTATTTCTGACAATGGTTAGACCGTCCTAAAAGCCTGTGTGTCAGGAGTGCTGTAGACCTGCTTTCCTGTTCTCTTTCAGCCAGTTATGGGAACAGAGTGTTCTGCTTTCAGGCGTGTAGTCGTTCCTGTCTACTGGTCTTCAGGTGTTTCTGTGGGTTTGTGTCCTGAGTTTACCAGGCAGGTCACTTGCAACAGAAAAGTTGGTCTTGCCTCTGGTCTCATGACTGGAGTCGCTTCTTAGAGCCTGGTTTCAGCTCTCTGTGAGGGCACCAACAAGAATGGCCTGCCCTGCCTTTGCTCAGGACCCTGTATACAGGGAGCCCATTTGGCACTAGGCATTTTTCTCTAGAGTCAGAAACGTTGGCAGAGAGTAGTCTCCTCTGGCTTCCCAGGCATGTCTGTGCCTCTGAAGTTCTAGCTCTCCCTCCCTTGGGATTTGGGTGCAGGGAGCTCTTTGACCAGGTCCCTTCGGATCCAGGCGGTGTCTGGACCTCAGTGTTGAGTGCCCCTATCTTCCTGTTCCCAGAGGCCCTATACAGTTTCCTCTTGGGCCAGGGATGTGGGCAAGGGTGGGCATTACTGGAGGTCTCTCCTGCCCTGCAGTCTCAGGATTGCCCACCTGTCTGGGCAGTGAGCTCTTTCTCTCAAGGGGTTTGGGAGCAGGGAGTTGTTGGTTGGGATCAGCAAGGTTCAGGCCCCAGTTAGAAACCAGAAGTGCCTGGTCCTGGAGGAATTTTGCCTTTGTGTGTCCTGAATCCACCAGGCAGGTCACTTGGAGCAGAAAAGTTGGTCTTACCTCTGGTCTCATGCCTGGAGTTGCTTCTCAGAGCCGGCTTTCAGCTCTCTATGAGGGCAGCAACCAGAAGGGCCTGCCCTGCTTTCACTCGGGGTCCTATGAATATTTTTATTCCCCATTTTAAGAAGGATTTATACATCTACACTTTGGTCTTCCTTCTTCTATAGCTTCACATGCTCTGTGGATGATATCTTGGGTAACTTAAGCTATTGGGCTAATATCCACTTATCAGTGAGTGCATACCATGTGTTTTTTTCTGTCATCAGGTTACCTCAGTCAGGATGATATTTTCCAGTTCCGTCCATTTGCCTATGAATTTCATGAAGTCAATGTTTTTGATAGCTGAGTAGTAGTACTCCATTGTGTTGATTTACCACATTTTCTGTGTTCATTCTTCCGTTGAGGGCATCTGGGTTCTTTCCAGTTTCTGGCTATTATAAATCAGGCCTCTATGAACATAGTAGAGCATGTGTCCTTGATATGTATTGGAGCATCATTTGGGTCTAAGCCTAGGAGCATTATAGCTGTGTTCTCAGGTAGTGCAATGTCCAGTTTTCTAAGGAACCTCCAGACAGATTTCTAGGGTGGTTGTACCAGTTTGCAATCCACCAAAACTGGAGGAGTAGTCCTTTCTTCACATTCTCTCCAGCATCTGTTTTCACCTAAGGTTTTGAACACAGCCATTCTGAGTGGTGTGAGGTAGAAACTCAGAGTAGGTTTGATTTGCATTTCCCTGATGAATAAGGATGTTGAACACTTCTTTAGGGTCTTCTCAGCCATTTGATATTCCTCAGATGAGAATTCTTTGTTTGGCTCTGTACCCCATTTTGATAGGGTTATTTTGCTCTCTGCGGTCTTACTTCTTGAGTTGTATATATTGGATATTAGCCATATATTGGATGTAGGATTGGTAAAGATGTTATCCTAATCTGTTGGTGGCTGTTTTGTCCTAATGATAGTGTCCTTTCCCTTACAGAAGCTTTGCAGTTTTATGAGGTCCCATTTGTGGCTTCTTTAACTTAGAGCATACGCCATTGGTGTTTTGTTCAGGAGATTTTCTCCAGTGTCCATGTGATTGAGGTTTTCCCCCACTTTTTCTTTTATTAGTTTAAGTGTATCTGATTTGATGTGGAGATCCTTGATCCACTTGGACTTAAACTTTGTACAAGGCAATAAGAATGGATCAGTTTGCATTCTTATACATGGTGACTTCCAGTTGAACCAGCACCATTTGTTGAAAATGCTATCTTTTTTATACTAGATGATTTTAGCTCCTTTGTCAAAGATCAAATGATCATAGGTGAGTGGGGTCATTTCTGGGCCTTCAGTTCAACTACATTTGTCTATCTGCCTGTCTCTGTACCAATACCATGCACATATTATCACTATTGCTCTGTAGTAGTGATTGAGTTCAGGGATGGTGATTTCCCCAGAAGTTCTTTTATTGTTAAAAATAGTTTTCCCTATTCTTGGTTTTTTATTATTCTAGATGAATTTGCAAATTTCTCTTTCTAACTCTATGAAGGAAATGAGTTGGAGTTTTGATAGGGATTGCTTTTGGCAAAATGGCCATTTTTACTACATTAATCCTGCCAATCCATGAGCATGGGAGACTTTTCCATCTTCTGAGATCTTCAATTTCTTTCTTCAGAGACTTGAAGCTCTTGTCACACAGATATTTTCCTGCTTAGTTAGAGTCACAGCATGGTATTTTAAGTTATTTGTGACTGTTATAAATGGTGTCATTTTCCTAATTTCTTTCTCAGCCTCTTTACTGAAGTTGTTTATAAGGCTTAGTAATTCTCTGGTGGAACTTTTGGGGTCAGTTAATTACTCAGCAAATAATGATATTTTGACTTCTTTTCCAATTTGTATCCATTTGACATCCTTTTGTTGTCTGATTACTCTGGTTAGGACTTTGAAGTAATTGAATAAGTAGGGAAAGGGTGGCAAGACTTATCTAGTTCCTGATGTTAGTGGGATTGTTTTAAGTTTCTTTCAATTTAGTTTGATGTTGGCTACTGGTTTGCTGTATATTGCTTTTACTATGTTTAGGTGTGAGCCTTGAATCCTGATCATTCCAAGACTTTTATCATGAAGGGGTGTTGAATTGTGTCAAATGCTCTGATGATACCAAATATTCTTAGGTTCCTGTGCTTTCCTTTTGCCATCAGGTTGTCTCTGGTGTTAGCTTGTATTGCTGTCTCTGAGAGTAGCTTGACCCTCCTTTAAGCCTGTGTGTCAGCACTCCTGTAGACCTGTTGTCTTACAGCCGGATCTGGGTACAGAGAGCTGTGTAACTGGTTCAGCTCTAGGCACAGCCAGAAACCCAAAAGGTCCTTTCCCAGACTGCTCCCGAGTTTCTCTTTCATGAGGCCTGTAGACAGGTCACTCTGAGCAGAAGAGTTGGTCTTACCTCTGCTCTCATGTGTGCCAGTGCTTCTGGTGACTGGCTTTCAGCTCTGGGAGCAGGCAGAGTCTTTAATGAAGCACGCAAATCTTTAACGAATATTTAAGAATTTTCTGTATCATTCTTTGTAATAAATTGCTCCAAAACAATGTAAGTCTACTAAGGTTTTAATGGTACAAAAGCCAAGAACATCAAAGATATACATACACATGTGTGTTTGTTACAATTTATCTCTGTGTATTTATAATGCCATGTATACCATATACATATATATGTATATATACTACAATATGAGTAATTATTGAAAACATTCCAAATATGGTTAAGAAATATTCATTCAGAATAAAAATTTTATGTTATTAATACTCAAAGTTTACAGAATAACATATAAAACTATTAATTTATTAACTTATATTAATATGCCTCTCAAGCTTGTTAGTGTTCTTTTCAAATAAAACAAGCACACATAGATATTTTTTCTTTCTTTTTAAAATTTAATTAATATATTTACTTACATTCCCACTGAAGCTTCTCAATCCTCCTTTCATCCCAGTTTTTCTTCATCACCTCCCACTCCCCCTCCTCCAGAAATATTAGTCCTACCAATCCATGAGCACGGTAGATTTTTTTTCAGCTTTTGAGATCTTTGATTTCTTTCTTCATAAAATTGAAGGAAATACTATGTTTATGAAAAGAAGTCTTTGTTTGGCTCATCTGAAGAAACTGGCAATTGAAATTACCCTGCTGTTGTAGCTTATGCCAATATCAAATAATAAGAATAACAATAAGAATAAGGAGGAGGAGGAAAATGATAAAAGGACAGGAAGGGAGAAGACATATTCTTTTATAATGCTAGGGACCAGCCCAACATTCAGGATCAATTTTTAAATCTTAGTAATTACTCAAAAAATAAAATTACTTGAAGAGATGGTCTATATTTGTGTGTATATTATTGGAATAAAACTTTTACAAGTGAATAATAAGATAAACATTTTAAATTAAAGTTATTATTAAAAGTAATGAATGCTAATTTTCTTTCCGTTTATTCAACTATGTTCATTGATCATGTTGACAATGTACCAAGTACTCTTATTAGTATTGAGACGGTCTTCCTGAAAAATAGTAATTTCACTCACATTAACTTGTATTTTTTAGTAAGGGCATAGAAAACAAATGAGGAAGCCAGTAAAACAGCAATTGGAAGAAATTGTTCTCATAGAGGTTTATGAGATTGTAGATCTGGGACATAGTGGAACACAACATAAGCCTCTAAGATTTTATATTACTGTAATGGAAATGGAAAATATCCAAAATGGAAAAGAACATATATCTGAAGCTGTTTAGTAGAGTCTTTGTGGCACATTCATAAAGCTCCCAGCTTGAACAAGCTCAAAATATTTGAGTGACTAAATAAATATTACCTAAAGTACTTAATAATGGTAAAACTCAAGTCCTACTTATTTAAATATTTAATCAATATAAAAGTGGTAGAGAAGAGTAACACTGTTTTTGGTTGTTTTTGTTTGTTTGTTTGTTTGTTTACAAAATTCCCAATTATTGTGCAAGATACCTTAACTTCAAAGAGCAGAGAGCCTTCCTCACTATTTGAGGATGGGCTGGATGTTTTCATCTTTGCATTGAAGGAACAAATTGCAGTTGAAGAAAACTGGGAGAATTCACAAAAGCAGACTGAGTTCAAGCCCGTGGGACTTTAAAATCTCATCTGTATTTTGAGGTTTACTAAATGCTTTGAGTTCCTTTTCCCTTAGCTTCTCCAAGATAATTGACAGAAACAGAATTATGAATCAAGTAAGTCCTTCCTACCATAAATTTATTTTGTATTTGTTTATAGTGCCAAGAAATGAAATTCAGATCAAAATCATAAGCCACCAGTATATATATATATATATATATATATATATATATATATATATACTTTTCAGAAGTTTATATACTAACAAACACTAAAAATGATAACCTGTCAATTTTAGATATTGAGTAGCATCTCTCTCAACTATATAGACTATGTAATTGAATTTTACTCGCAGTGACTATTCTTTCCCCTAGAGATGTTTACTGATTATAATTTGGAATATTAAATAATTTTATTTATATTTTTTATATTTGCATTTATCTTGTAAAGACAAGTAAAATAAAAAACAAATAAACTGGCAAATGAAAGTATTGTAATTTTACACGTTAAAATACTTTTATATTATTTTAATTAATAAGTACATATTAAAACAAACCTATTAACTACAATTATAATTTTTCAACAAATGGTACTAAAACAATAAGTTTACCTAAATTGAGAAGAATGATATTGGAGCTGCCCTTCATTGTATGACAATTTGCTTGCTTTTGCAAACCAAACTAAGTGTCAAAGCCTGAGATATTAATTAAAAATATTATTTATTTCTTTTAACTTATGGTTATAAAGAAAGACCCCCCCAAGCATTACACTGATAGCTCCTGCTGTGTTCAGTTTGTGCATTGTGACAAAGCAGAGCACTTCCCATGGCAGGCATGAGAAAATTAGCCATGAAAATACTAATACATGCTAATACAATGGATCAATTTCTATGACAATCTATTGTGATAGTAATTATTTAAATTCAAATGGAGGTTTCTACCCTGCCTTTCATCATTCAACTCCTAGATAAAAAGCAGACAATTTTTTATATTTATAATAACACTTAGTCAACACTAAAACTGGGTAGAAATCTCCCCTTTATGTTATTATGTCTAGCTTTCTGCCAATTACCCTGAGATATGACTTGCCATGTTCTGCATAGGCTGCTCTTACTCGGGCCACTTCTTGTGATCCCTTACCCCATGGCATCTTTTTTTCAATCCACCTTCTTCCCTCTCTCTTCCTTTTTCTTCTCTCCTCTTGTCTCAGCCCAGGATTCGAAACCACACATTCCCCTCTTCTGCCCAGCTATAGGCTATCAGTACCTTTATTCAACCAATGGTTTTAAATTAAGGAGCAAGGCTACATGCCATTACTTTGTGTATATGCAGATCCTCTCATTAGTGGGACAATCAGGCCTTGTGACCAGTATTTAGCATTATAGTGCATAGCAAAAAACCAATCCTCAACAATCTATTATCCAATGAGTGTAGGAATCAAAGTGCCACATATTTCATTTACGTATATGCAATAAAAATGTGACTTGGTTGATTAAGTTTCCAGCACTTGATATCAAGGAGCTAAGCATTTCAACTATAGCATTATTTATCAAAATAGTACATTAAAATGGGCCAATCATCTAAATCTGACAGCTAATTCTCAATTACTGCATGCAAAAATTGATAATAAAATGAAATTTTTAATTTGGTGATAAACTTAACAAACACTTTTGTTTGGAGATAAAAAATGTGAGATGATTCAAAGCAAGAACTCGAACACACACACACACACACACGCACACACACACTATTCTTGTTATGAAAAGAAAAAAAATGACAAAACTACAGCCTAATTGAATTTAACCCAATATGTAAGTGATATATATTTTTAATATTTGCTCATTGTCTGAAAAATATAGACTAAGAGAATATATGTTGATAGGGAAATGATGGACTACTAGAATTCATATCTAATAATGATCCTTATTCGATAATTTGATTTAATATTTGTATACATTTTAAGGAATGTTGCTTTGTTTTACAGAGACATCGCTAATCATTAAAGAACATTTGCAGGATGGGACTTGTTGGTATGTTCGCTTTCTGTTTGCTAATAAAATATTTGACATTCCTTGTTTGCTCATTTGATACTCTCCCATAAGGTGTTAACATAGGTGTCTGAAACTTTCAATACTTTCATTGCTGATCTGAATTATGAAATTTATTTGTGGTTACTCATACTTGCTGTGGACTCGTTTTCTCCAGTGAACCCTCAAGTATTCTTAGAGAATACACATTGCTGTATAAGTAAAGGAGCCCAGTACTTATGGTCAGTGTTTGTGTTTTCTTTGGATTCATACTCAGGTTTGGGGGAATTAAGTACATTAAATTTTTACTGTAATAGCCTTTCCTTTTTAGTTACCAAATTGCCCTTAACCACTTTTCTTCTACTTCCTCCTCATAGGACCTGAGGGGCTTGAACAGGCAGAAAAGTTCAAATGACATATATATTACTGAAATGGGAATCTGCCTTCTGGGAGTATCTATGTCTTTAGTTAAAATATTATTGTGAATGAATATTTTTATAACTATGCATCCTTAACAAAAGACTTCTTCATGTTCCTACTATTGAATTTCATAGAGGCTAATATTTATTTCTTTTTTTATTCATTTATTTATTTATTTGTTGTGATGAACCTTAGAACACACTTTCCCTCAACTATCAGGCTGCATTACCACAAAAATAAAGATAACACTTAGTCAAGACATCTTACAAATATGATTTTCCAGTAGTTTCAGTATATTGTGTGCATGCGAGGATTTTCTTGCAAAACTGTTTTAGAAACAGGGATTAGTTTTGTCCGATCCAATTTATTACTTTTAGTGTGACTTATTAGAACTCTTAAGAGAACCTCAGCAACAAAGGGAACATAGAAGAAAGGAAATAAAACAAAGCTATTGATTTGCAGCACACATTAAGGAGAAAAGGACTGAGATATTGTGCAATATATAAAAGTAGCTGGTAGAGATGAAAGGAAGAGCTACAGGACTAAAAAGTATGTAGACCTCTCTCTCTCTCTCTCTCTCTCTCTCTCTCTCTCTCTCTCTCTCTCTCTCTCTCTCACACACACACACACACACACACACACACGCACACACACACAATTACAATTACAAATGAAGAGTTAGTATCTGAAGAGACTTCTAAAAATGTTTCAGTTATCTAGATGAAAAATTAATATGCATGTCTATTTGAGAATTTGAAAATTCTAAAATCACTAAGTATAGAAACAGTTGTTAAAGTTGATATTACCTAGCCATCCAACATTAGAGATTTTAAAAATATTTTAGTACCTTACTATTCTATGCTCAACATGTAATACATATAGTGCCTAGAGTCACAGAATAAAGGATTTTGCTTGACCAATATATTTACCTAAAAAGAAAATAAAAGCAACATTTAGAATATTCTCCAGATTTGTAGTAGTGCTTTGAAATGTTTCCCAAATAGTGTTAATCTGTTTTTCTTTTTTTAGTAGAAAAACATTTGCCAGTAAGTGAATGAGAAAGATAGTTTATTTTTTCTAATTTTTATTACAACCATGTTATTGTGTCTAAGAAGTTATAGGACTAAGTTTCTTGCCCACCATTCATTATTAATATAGCATTCTATTTTACTAGGTGGACAATTAGGGGCAATAGCAGAAGCCTATGTTTTGTTTTGTTTTTTGTTGTTTTTTGTTTTTTTGGTTTTTTTGTTTGTTTTTGTTTTTTTGAGGTCTTTTCACTTCTTTGATGAATAGTTCACAGGGGGAACATCCATGTCTGATTGTGAGATTTTCTTTAATATTACATGTCTTCTGGGGAAACCACTGTCCAATCTCTCAGGGTATCTGTGTTTAGATGGCATCTATTTTTTAAAAAAACAATATTTCAAAATTATACTACAAAGAAGTGAATTACCTTGGTGGTTTTGCATAACCCTTAGAGTATTGTTGAAAATCCTCCTCCTTCACTTTATCATTTCCATGCTTAAATCTTTAACTCTCAGTATTCCCTCCTTTACACCCTACTCTCCCAAGTCTATCACATTCACTGCATGCTTAAAATTTGTTCCCATGTCATACAGGCCATATATTTCCCCTTCTTACACATCAGCAGGCTGAAATAAAGATTTTGTTTCATATATATGAAAGACTTAATTGTGGGGTGTAAAATGCCACTTTTAAATATCTCTCCTTCCTTTCCATTGAAACACCCCCCTTTTTAGTTGAAAGTTTTGGCATACCAAGGCTAGCTAATACAGATGTTATTTACACTCTTACTCTTTGCCTTTTCTCCCCACAATCTGTAAATTTTCATTTTATTTTTTATAATCAAATTTAGCAACCAAATTAGGGTCCAATATGAAGGCACATGACACTTTTCCTTTTGTAATTCATATATATGCAAGTTGTCTTTTGGGTGTTGTCTTGGCCATAGGTGTAGTGGACATTCAACGTTCATTATAGCATCCCAGCAATGCCATTCTTAGCTTGTTGCTCCCAGAAAATTGCAATATATTCTGTATCCCTTCACCTATTTGAGAAAATCACTTTATTAATGACATAGACTCATTCAGTCAAGGGTTCACCACTATATACTACATAGAAAATGACTCCTACCCTGGTATCTTTTCCAGGTGTTTCTGCTTTTTTACATATCTTACTGCTCAATAAAGACCCATAAACCACTGACATATTAGGGATACTCTCAGATTATACATGGCGAAAGAGAGCTAGTTACCTATTAAAATTACTCTTGTGAATAGTCTAAAATCAGACAGTTTGGCCTCAGTTGTATATCTTGCTAGTATTATAAAAATGTACCTTGAGTAGAGCATTGTTCAATTTCCACGTATATGTGGGCATTCTTCCCTTATTGTTATTGAAGACCAGTTTTAGGCCGTGGTGGTCCGATAGCACGCATGGGATTATTTCTATCTTTCTGTACCTGTTGAGGCCCGTTTTTTGACCAATTATATGGTCAATTTTGGAGAAAGTACCATGAGGAGCTGAGAAGAAGGTATATCCTTTTGCTTTAGGATAGAATGTTCTATAAATATCCGTTAAGTCCATTTGGCTCATGACTTCTCTTAGTCTGTCTACATCACGGTTTAATTTCTGTTTCCATGATCTGTCCATTGATGAGAGTGGGGTGTTGAAATCTCCCACTATTATTGTGTGAGGTGCAATGTGTGTTTTGAGCTTTAGTAAGGTTTCTTTTACATATGTAGGTGCCCTTGTATTTGGGGCATAGATATTTAGGATTGAGAGTTCATCTTGGTTGATTTTTCCTTTGATGAATATGAAGTGTCCTTCCTTATCTTTTTTGATGACTTTTAGTTGGAAATTGATTTTGTTTGATATTAGAATGGCTACTCCAGCTTGCTTCTTCTGACCATTTGCTTGGAAAGTTGTTTTCCAGCCTTTCACTCTGAGATAGTGTCTGTCTTTGTCTCTGAGGTGTGTTTCCTGTAGGCAGCAGAATGCAGGGTCCTCGTTGCGTATCCAGTTTGTTAATCTATGTCTTTTTATTGGGGAGTTGAGGCCATTGATATTGAGAGATATTAAGGAATAGTGATTATTGCTTCCCGTTATATTCATATTTGATGTGAGGTTATGTTTGTGTGCTTTCATTCTCTTTGTTTTGTTGCCAAGACGATTAGTTTCTTGCTTCTTCTAGGGTATAGCTTGCCTCCTTATGTTGGGCTTTACCATTTATTATCCTTTGTAGTGCTGGATTTGTAGAAAGATATTGTGTAAGTTTGGTTTTGTCCTGGAATATCTTGGTTTCTCCATCGATGTTAATTGAGAGTTTTGCTGGATACAGTAATCTGGGCTGGCATTTGTGTTCTCTTAGGGTCTGTATAACATCAGTCCAGGATCTTCTGGCCTTCATAGTTTCTGGCGAGAAGTCTGGTGTGATTCTGATAGGTCTCCCTTTATATGTTACTTGACCTTTTTCCCTTACTGCTTTTAATATTCTGGTCAAGGAAGAAATAAAGAAAGAAATTAAAAACTTTTTAGAATTTAATGAAAATGAAGATACAACATACTCAAACTTATGGGACACAATGAAAGCTGTGCTAAGAGGAAAACTCATAGCGCTGAGTGCCTGCAGAAAGAAACAGGAAAGAGCATATGTCAGCAGCTTGACAGCACACCTAAAAGCTCTAGAACAAAAAGAAGCAAATACACCCAGGAGGAGTAGAAGGCAGGAAATAATCAAACTCAGAGCTGAAATCAACCAAGTAGAAACAAAAAGGACCATAGAAAGAATCAACAGAACCAAAAGTTGGTTCTTTGAGAAAATCAACAAGATAGATAAACCCTTAGCCAGACTAACGAGAGGACACAGAGAGTGTGTCCAAATTAACAAAATCAGAAATGAAAAGGAAGACATAACTACAGATTCGGAGGAAATTCAAAAAATCATCAGATCTTACTATAAAAACCTATATTCAACAAAATTTGAAAATCTTCAGGAAATGGACAATTTCCTAGACAGATACCAGGTATCGAAGTTAAATCAGGAACAGATAAACCAGTTAAACAACCCCATAACTCCTAAGGAAATAGAAGCAGTCATTAAAGGTCTCCCAACCAAAAAGAGCCCAGGTCCAGACGGGTTTAGTGCAGAATTCTATCAAACCTTCATAGAAGACCTCATACCAATATTATCCAAACTATTCCACAAAATTGAAACAGATGGAGCCCTACCGAATTCCTTCTATGAAGCCACAATTACTCTTATACCTAAACCACACAAAGACACAACAAAGAAAGAGAACTTCAGACCAATTTCCCTTATGAATATCGACGCAAAAATACTCAATAAAATTCTGGCAAACCGAATTCAAGAGCACATCAAAAGAATCATCCACCATGATCAAGTAGGCTTCATCCCAGGCATGCAGGGATGGTTTAATATACGGAAAACCATCAACGTGATCCATTATATAAACAAACTGAAAGAACAGAACCACATGATCATTTCATTAGATGCTGAGAAAGCATTTGACAAAATTCAACACCCCTTCATGATAAAAGTCCTGGAAAGAATAGGAATTCAAGGCCCATACCTAAACATAGTAAAAGCCATATACAGCAAACCAGTTGCTAACATTAAACTAAATGGAGAGAAACTTGAAGCAATCCCACTAAAATCAGGGACTAGACAAGGCTGCCCACTCTCTCCCTACTTATTCAATATAGTTCTTGAAGTTCTAGCCAGAGCAATCAGACAACAAAAGGAGATCAAAGGGATACAGATCGGAAAAGAAGAGGTCAAAATATCACTATTTGCAGATGACATGATAGTATATTTAAGTGATCCCAAAAGTTCCACCAGAGAACTACTAAAGCTGATAAACAACTTCAGCAAAGTGGCTGGGTATAAAATTAACTCAAATAAATCAGTTGCCTTCCTCTATACAAAAGAGAAACAAGCCGAGAAAGAAATTAGGGAAACGACACCCTTCATAATAGACCCAAATAATATAAAGTAACTCGGTGTGACTTTAACCAAGCAAGTAAAAGATCTGTACAATAAGAACTTCAAGACACTGAGGAAAGAAATTGAAGAAGACCTCAGAAGATGGAAAGATCTCCCATGCTCATGGATTGGCAGGATTAATATGGTAAAAATGGCCATTTTACCAAAAGCAATCTACAGATTCAATGCAATCCCCATCAAAATACCAATCCAATTCTTCAAAGAGTTAGACAGAACAATTTGCAAATTCATCTGGAATAACAAAAAACCCAGGATAGCTAAAGCTATCCTCAACAATAAAAGGACTTCAGGGGGAATCACTATCCCTGAACTCAAGCAGTATTACAGAGCAATAGTGATAAAAACTGCATGGTATTGGTACAGAGACAGACAGATAGACCAATGGAATAGAATTGAAGACCCAGAAATGAACCCACACACCTATGGTCACTTGATTTTTGACAAAGGAGCCAAAACCATCCAATGGAAAAAAGATAGCATTTTCAGCAAATGGTGCTGGTTCAACTGGAGGGCAACATGTAGAAGAATGCAGATCGATCCATCCTTATCACCCTGTACAAAGCTTAAGTCCAAGTGGATCAAGGACCTCCACATCAAACCAGACACACTCAAACTAATAGAAGAAAAACTAGGGAAGCATCTGGAACACATGGGCACTGGAAAAAATTTCCTGAACAAAACACCAATGGCTTATGCTCTAAGATCAAGAATCGACAAATGGGATCTCATAAAACTGCAAAGCTTCTGTAAGGCAAAGGACACTGTGGTTAGGACAAAACGGCAACCAACAGATTGGGAAAAGATCTTTACCAATCCTACAACAGATAGAGGCCTTATTTCCAAAATATACAAAGAACTCAAGAAGTTAGACCGCAGGGAAACAAATAACCCTATTAAAAAATGGGGTTCAGAGCTAAACAAAGAATTCACAGCTGAGGAATGCCGAATGGCTGAGAAACACCTAAAGAAATGTTCAACATCTTTAGTCATAAGGGAAATGCAAATCAAAACAACCCTGAGATTTCACCTCACACCAGTGCGACTGGCTAAGATCAAAAACTCAGGTGACAGCAGATGCTGGCGAGGATGTGGAGAAAGAGGAACACTCCTCCATTGTTGGTGGGATTGCAGACTGGTAAAACCATTCTGGAAATCAGTCTGGAGGTTCTTCAGAAAATTGGACATTGAACTGCCTGAGGATCCAGCTATACCTCTCTTGGGCATATACCCAAAAGATGCCTCAACATATAAAAGAGACACGTGCTCCACTATGTTCATCGCAGCCTTATTTATAATAGCCAGAAAATGGAAAGAACCCAGATGCCCTTCAACAGAGGAATGGATACAGAAAATGTGGTACATCTACACAATGGAATATTACTCAGCTATCAAAAACAACGAGTTTATGAAATTCGTAGGCAAATGGTTGGAACTGGAAAATATCATCCTGAGTGAGCTAACCCAATCACAGAAAGACATACATGGTATGCACTCATTGATAAGTGGCTATTAGCCCAAATGCTTGAATTACCCTAGATCCCTAGAACAAACGAAACTCAAGACGGATGATCAAAATGTGAATGCTTCACTCCTTCTTTAAATGAGGAAAAAGAATACCCCTGGCAGGGAAGGGAGAGGCAAAGATTAAAACAGAGACTGAAGGAACACCCATTCAGAGCCTGCCCCACATGTGGCCCATACATATACAGCCACCCAATTAGACAAGATGGATGAAGCAAAGAAGTGTAGACCGACAGGAGCCGGATGTAGATCGCTCCTGAGAGACACAGCCAGAATACAGCAAATATAGAGGCGAATGCCAGCAGCAAACCACTGAACTGAGAATAGGTCCCCTATTGAAGGAATCAGAGAAAGAACTGGAAGAGCTTGAAGGGGCTCGAGACCCCAAAAGTACAACAATGCCAAGCAACCAGAGCTTCCAGGGACTAAGCCACTACCTAAAGACTATACATGAACTGACCCTGGACTCTGACCCCATAGGTAGCAATGAATATCCTAGTAAGAGCACCAGTGGAAGGGGAAGCCCTGGGTCCTGCTAAGACTGAACCCCCAGTGAACTAGTCTATGGGGGGAGGGCGGCAATGGGGGGAGGGTTGGGAGGGGAACACCCATAAGGAAGGGGAGGGGGGAGGGGGATGTTTGCCCGGAAACCGGGAAAGGGAATAACACCCGAAATGTATATAAGAAATACTCAAGTAAATAAAAAAAAAAAATCATAAAATAAAAATAAAAAAAAAAAATAAAAAAATAAAAATGTACCTTTAAACATGAATTTATTTGGGTGTAAGGCATATTTGATGCCAATTTGTATCCTTAATTTTTCTTATAGATTTGTGAACAGACATCAAATGACAGATGGGCACTACTTGATGACAAAACCAATTAAGTATTCTAACAGATTCCTATTTGCTGTATTCATTTTGCTTATTTATAGAAACAATGACAAGGTGTTACTAATAGATCTGTGATGAATCCCTCCCTCCCCAAACATCGTATTATTACAAAATTCCAACAAGTCATGAATAAAGAGCTAGTGAGAGTTACACAATCTATGTTCACATTCAGGCAACTTTACATATATCCCTACATCAGCATTTTCCAAGATTGTTATGGGGCAAACGCATAAAGAGCTGGAACCACAGGTAAGAGTCCTATGACCCTCCACTACCTACTTATATTAGTGATTGCTAATAACTAATAACCTTTGTCATACCTAATTATCATAGCATGTCTATGGCATCATAACCAAGGTATGACGGTTCTTAATTTCTTTAATGACTACCAACCTAAGGGGATTCACATTTTTGAATAGGAATAGCATGATTAGGATATGACTAGAAGTAAAGTTATAATCCAACAGATACCTTCTAGCTGTTTTATTGCTGTTGTGTGTCATTATTGCTGTTGTCATTGTTGTTAGCTTGTTTTGTTTTCTAGGAAAATCCAATGGAACTGCAACATTTTCTTGGTACTTTACCTACAAACTAGTTACTTTCCTACAACCACTGCATGGTTTCTTAGAGTAAAGATATTTTTAATTCGGGATTATGCCTTGAGATGATATATTGCAGGTAGTTATTGTTCATTTAAGTCAACCTAATGGAAAATATCTAACTCTTCATCGAACTTTTCCTAATCAGTCAGTTCCTTGAGAGTTGAGTCTTGTTCAGGCAGTATGGATATATTATCTTGGTTTACTCTTCATTATGTATAAGTAAATATCAACTTCCATTGTAAATTATAATGTAAACTTCAGATTTGTAGATTACCACCCAATTATAATGTCAAGCCACAACTTTGCTGGCAAGGATGTGGAGAAAAGGGAATAGCCCTCCATTGCTGGGGAGATTGCAAACTTGTTCAATCACTAAACTCAAGTTGGCAGTTCCTTAGAAACTTGGAAATATTTCCACCTAATGTATACTATTTTAATAACCTATTCTTTTGTTTTTATTTTGATGACCCTAGAAGACATTCTTCATTATTCTTTTAATTGTAGCTGGATAGTGGTTAAGTTTTCATTGACTTTTTCTTATACCTGGCCAGTATTCCCTTGACTGGGCCAAGATTTTCAAGTGAGACACAAAAATGTTTAATACTAGGCTTTGCAAAAACAGTTATTTCCTTTGTGTGTGTATGTAAGAAATAGAGGAGACTCTTTTCAGAAGGAAGATGATGTGAAGTCCATTTTGATTGTACTGATAATGGAGTTTTAACAATATTATCCAGAAAATGATATATAGATATATCATTAGGTATTAGCTCACTCTTTGAGCAGATTTCTGTAGAACAGTGGATATATACTGTCTAATAGTGATGTTATATAGACAAATAAATTATTTAATTCTTAATGATGAAGCAATTAGAATTCCTAAAATTATATTTGTCGCTTCTGTCTTTGTACCGCAGAAAGGAGTGACACCATGACGTTCTTCTCAAAGCAGTTTATTCAGGAACCTTACAACATGCAAACAGGAATCTTTCTTTTCTTTTTCTTCTCTCCCCTTCCCAGCCCCCGAGCACACTCCCTTATATCCTCCCTCAACTCCACCTCCTCAGTCCAGACTGCATAATCTCAGTTCATAGGTCCACGTCACATGGCCTGGTCTTGCGTCATGGTGCGCCTGCGCAGCTCTCACAGTGGACGTGGCTAGTTTCAGGTGTGTGAGGAAGTCAGGTGCTAGTCATGAGACTTAGCTGCATTCCTGGGTGCCATCTTGGGACTGCCGCCACACCTGCTCCCCACATATATTAGTAATTATTAAGCTCTTTTGTAATAGGACTGCTATTATGTCCTCTCTGACATCAAAACTGCAATGAGAACTTTACTGCTCTTCAGGTGTCATGAAGTAATTGCTTCTGAAATAGCAAGAAGCAATCTATAACTTAAAGCATATTCCAAGAGGTTGTAAAACAACTAACCAATGATCATAAAAAGAGAACTGACGATATGCTATAGGTGCAAGGACAGAAGATAAAATATAGACTGGGTTTATCTATATAAAATTAACTAATACCTTACAAACATTATGGTTTTTAACTCTCCATGAACCTGTAGAGCTGGTAACAGATGATGAAAATTTAGCCAGACAACTACTCTTAATAAATATGCATGCAAATTTTTGTTGTTGTAAACCTATTAATCAATTGACGATTTGAATTTATGTGTAATCTTGTGAACGTTTTACTATGTGACCATGTATTCTGAAAGATGTCTAAGTGCTAAGAACAAGAGAAATTGAACATTTTTAAGCAAAACTGAACTGAACTCAAGAAGAACTTGAAAGTAAAGGTACAGCATTGGGAGAAATAGCACTGGCTGTAATGATATTGAGAGTAAGGGCATTAATGTGACATCAGAGAAGGAGGAAAAAGCAAGATTAGAAGAGAAATTTTTAGAAAGAACTTTTTATTGGTTGTTTTATTTATTTACATTTCAAATGTTATCTCCCTTCCCAGTTTTCCCTCCATTAACCCCCTGTCACACACACCCTCCTCCTGCTTATGTGAAGGTGCTCCCCTACCCACCCACTCACTCCCGCCTCACCACCTTGGCATTCGCCTATGCTGGGGCATCTAGCCTTCACAAGATGAAGGGCCTCCTCTCCCATTGATGCCAGTTAAAGCCATCCTCTGCTATATGTGCACCGGGAGCCATGGGTCTCTCCATGGGTTCGCTTTGGTTGGTGATTTAATCGTTGAGAGCTCTAAGGGTTGACGTTGGGGTTCTTTCTATGGTGTTGCAAACCCCTTCAGTTCCTTCTGTCCTACCACTAACCCCTCCATTAGGGTCCCCATGCTCTGTCCAATGGTTAGCTGCAAGCATCTTTATCTGTGTCAGTAAGGCTCTGGCAGATCCTTTCGAGAGACATCCATAGCAGACTCCTGTCGGCAAGCACTTCTTGGCAAAAGCAATAGTGACTGAGTTTGGTGGCTGCATATGAGATGAATCACCCGGTGTGGCAGTCTCTGGATGGCCTTTCCTTCAGTCCCTACTCATATCTTTGTTCCTGTATTTCCTCCTGTGAGTATTTTGTTCCCCGTTATAAGAAGAACTGAAGAATCTACACAGGTCTTCCTTCTTCTTGAGCCTTATGTGGTCTGTGAATTGTATCTTGAGTATTACGAACTTTTGTGCTAATATCCACTAATCAGTGAGTAACATACCACGTATGTTCTTTTGTTACTGGGTTACCTCACTCAGGATGGTATTTTCTAGTTCCATTCATTTGGTGAAATTCCCTAACATATAAAAAGAACACGTGCACCACTATTTTCATCGCAGCCTTGTTTATAATAGCCTGAAACTGAAAACAACCCAGATGTCCCTCAACGAAGGAATTGATAGAGGAAATGTAGTACAATTACACAATGGAGTATTACTCAGGTATTAAAAATAATGACTTCATACAGAGAATTTTTTAGAGAAGAGCTTTTGTAGAAACTTTTTAGAGAACTGAAGATCTTAGAAATTAAGGAGAAAATCCCTTTTCAAAAGTGTCCCCTTTCTCACTGTGTCTTCAACCAACAAGCAGGGAGTTAGAGCTGTGCAGTTACTGTGGAGGTAGAACAAAGCCTAATTTGCCTGCTGTTTTACTATGACATGCTAAAAGCCAGAGACTAAAGCTTCTGTCTGGAAAGGTACTCAGGTAGGTCAGCTACAGTAGCAAATTGACTTAAACTTAAGATATTTAAATATATTATCATTAAGCAACCCTCACAAGAACAAGTCTTGCCCCCACTGATACTCTTCCTCATCAAAAGGAACCAAGAAAGAAGGACCTCTGGGGTTGGCCTCAAGCAACCATCAACTTTTTTTTTCTCCTATCTTTTTTTTTTTTATTAACTTGAGTATTTCTTATATACATTTCGAGTGTTATTCCCTTTCCCGGTTTCCGGGCAAACATCCCCCTCTCCCCTCGCTTCCTTATGGGTGTTCCCCTCCCAACCCTCCCCCCATTGCCGCCCTCCCCCCATAGACTAGTTCACTGGGGGTTCAGTCTTAGCAGGACCCAGGGCTTCCCCTTCCACTGGTGCTCTTACTAGGATATTCATTGCTACCTATGGGGTCAGAGTCCAGGGTCAGTCCATGTATAGTCTTTAGGTAGTGGCTTGCTCCCTGGAAGCTCTGGTTGCTTGGCATTGTTGTACTTTTGGGGTCTCGAGCCCCTTCAAGCTCTTCCAGTTCTTTCTCTGATTCCTTCAATAGGGGACCTATTCTCAGTTCAGTGGTTTGCTGCTGGCATTCGCCTCTGTATTTGCTGTATTCTGGCTGTGTCTCTCAGGAGCGATCTACATCCGGCTCCTGTCGGTCTGCACTTCTTTGCTTCATCCATCTTGTCTAATTGGGTGGCTGTATATGTATGGGCCACATGTGGGGCAGGCTCTGAATGGGTGTTCCTTCAGTCTCTGTTTTAATCTTTGCCTCTCCCTTCCCTGCCAGGGGTATTCTTTTTCCTCATTTAAAGAAGGAGTGAAGCATTCACATTTTGATCATCCGTCTTGAGTTTCATTTGTTCTAGGCATCTAGGGTAATTCAAGCATTTGGGCTAATAGCCACTAGTCAATAAGGGCATACCATGTATGTCTTTCTGTGATTGGGTTAGCTCACTCAGGATGATATTTTCCAGTTCCAACCATTTGCCTACGCATTTCATAAACTCGTTGTTTTTGATAGCTGAGTAATATTGCATTGTGTAGATGTACCACATTTTCTGTATCCATTCCTCTGTTGAAGGGCATCTGGGTTCTTTCCATTTTCTGGCTATTATAAATAAGGCTGCGATGAACATAGTGGAGCACGTGTCTCTTTTATATGTTGAGGCATCTTTTGGGTATATGCCCAAGAGAGGTATAGCTGGATCCTCAGGCAGTTCAATGTCCAATTTTCTGAGGAACCTCCAGACTGATTTCCAGAATGGTTTTACCAGTCTGCAATCCCACCAACAATGGAGGAGTGTTCCTCTTTCTCCACATCCTCGCCAGCATCTGCTGTCACCTGAGTTTTTGAACTTAGCCATTCTCACTGGTGTGAGGTGAAATCTCAGGGTTGTTTTGATTTGCATTTCCCTTATGACTAAAGATGTTGAACATTTCTTTAGGTGTTTCTCAGCCATTCGGCATTCCTCAGCTGTGAATTCTTTGTTTAGCTCTGAACCCATTTTTTAATAGGGTTATTTGTTTCCCTGCGGTCTAACTTCTTGAGTTCTTTGTATATTTTGGATATAAGGCCTCTATCTGTTGTAGGACTGGTAAAGATCTTTTCCCAATCTGTTGGTTGCCGTTTTGTCTAACCACCGTGTCCTTTGCCTTACAGAAGCTTTGCAGTTTTATGAGATCCCATTTGTCGATTCTTGATCTTAGAGCATAAGCCATTGGTGTTTTGTTCAGGAAATTTTTTCCAGTGCCTATGTGTTCCAGATGCTTCCCTAGTTTTTCTTCTATTAGTTTGAGTGTGTCTGGTTTGATGTGGAGGTCCTTGATCCACTTGGACTTAAGCTTTGTACAGGGTGATAAGGATGGATCGATCTGCATTCTTCTACATGTTGCCCTCCAGTTGAACCAGCACCATTTGCTGAAAATGCTATCTTTTTTCCATTGGATGGTTTTGGCTCCTTTGTCAAAAATCAAGTGACCATAGGTGTGTGGGTTCATTTCTGGGTCTTCAATTCTACTCCATTGGTCTATCAGTCTGTCTCTGTACCAATACCATGCAGTTTTTATCACTATTGCTCTGTAATACTGCTTGAGTTCAGGGATAGTGGTTCCCCCTGAAGTCCTTTTATTGTTGAGGATAGCTTTAGCTATCCTGGGTTTTTTGTTATTCCAGATGAATTTGCAAATTGTTCTGTCTAACTCTTTGAAGAATTGGATTGGTATTTTGATGTTTATTGCATTGAATCTGTAGATTGCTTTTGGTAAAATGGCCATTTTTACTATATTAATCCTGCCAATCCATGAGCATGGGAGATCTTTCCATCTTCTGAGGTCTTCTTCAATTTCTTTCCTCAGTGTCTTGAAGTTCTTATTGTACAGATCTTTTACTTGCTTGGTTAAAGTCACACCGAGGTACTTTATATTATTTGGGTCTATTATGAAGGGTGTTGTTTCCCTAATTTCTTTCTCGGCTTGCTTCTCTTTTGTATAGAGGAAGGCAACTGATTTATTTGAGTTAATTTTGTACCCAGCCACTTTGCTGAAGTTGTTTATCAGCTTTAGTAGTTCTCTGGTGGAACTTTTGGGATCACTTAAATATACTATCATGTCATCTGCAAATAGTGATATTTTGACCTCTTCTTTTCCGATCTTTATCCACTTGATCTCCTTTTGTTGTCTGATTGCTCTGGCTAGAACTTCAAGAACTATATTGAATAAGTAGGGAGAGAGTGGGCAGCCTTGTCTAGTCCCTGATTTTAGTGGGATTGCTTCAAGTTTCTCTCCATTTATTTTAATGTTAGCAACTGGTTTGCTGTATATGGCTTTTACTATGTTTAGGTATGGGCCTTGAATTCCTATTCTTTCCAGGACTTTTATCATGAAGGGGTGTTGAATTTTGTCAAATGCTTTCTCAGCATCTAATGAAATGATCATGTGGTTCTGTTCTTTCAGTTTGTTTATATAATGGATCACGTTGATGGTTTTCCGTATATTAAACCATCCCTGCATGCCTGGGATGAAGCCTACTTGATCATGGTGGATGATTCTTTTGATGTGCTCTTGAATTCGGTTTGCCAGAATTTTATTGAGTATTTTTGCGTCGATATTCATAAGGGAAATTGGTCTGAAGTTCTCTTTCTTTGTTGTGTCTTTGTGTGGTTTAGGTATAAGAGTAATTGTGGCTTCATAGAAGGAATTCGGTAGTGCTCCATCTGTTTCAATTTTGTGGAATAGTTTGGATAATATTGGTATGAGGTCTTCTATGAAGGTTTGATAGAATTCTGCACTAAACCCGTCTGGACCTGGGCTCTTTTTGATTGGGAGACCTTTAATGACTGCTTCTATTTCCTTAGGAGTTATGGGGTTGTTTAACTGGTTTATCTGTTCCTGATTTAACTTCGATACCTGGTATCTGTCTAGGAAATTGTCCATTTCCTGAAGATTTTCAAATTTTGTTGAATATAGGTTTTTATAGTAAGATCTGATGATTTTTTTAATTTCCTCTGAATCTGTAGTTATGTCTCCCTTTTCATTTCTGATTTTGTTAATTTGGACGCACTCTCTGTGTCCTCTCGTTAGTCTGGCTAAGGGTTTATCTATCTTCTTGATTTTCTCAAAGAACCAACTTTTGGTTCTGTTGATTCTTTCTATGGTCCTTTTGTTTCTACTTGGTTGATTTCAGCTCTGAGTTTGATTATTTCCGGCCTTCTACTCCTCCTGGGTGTATTTGCTTCTTTTTGTTCTAGAGCTTTTAGGTGTGCTGTCAAGCTGCTGACATATGCTCTTTCCTGTTTCTTTCTGCAGGCACTCAGCGCTATGAGTTTTCCTCTTAGCACAGCTTTCATTGTGTCCCATAAGTTTGGGTATGTTGTACCTTCATTTTCATTAAATTCTAAAGAGTTTTTAATTTCTTTCTATATTTCTTCCTTGACCAGGTTATCATTGAGTAGAGCATTGTTCAATTTCCACGTATATGTGGGCATTCTTCTCTTATTGTTATTGAAGACCAGTTTTAGGCGGTGGTGGTCCGATAGCACGCATGGGATTATTTCTATCTTTCTGTACCCGTTGAGGCCCGTTTTTTGACCAATTATATGGTCCATTTTGGAGAAAGTACCATGAGGAGCTGAGAAGAAGGTATATCCTTTTGCTTTAGGATAGAATGATCTATAAATATCCGTTAAGTCCATTTGGCTCATGACTTCTCTTAGTCTGTCGACATCACTGTTTAATTTCTGTTTCCATGATCTGTCCATTGATGAGAGTGGGGTGTTGAAATCTCCCACTATTATTATGTGAGGTGCAATGTGTGCTTTGAGCTTTAGTAAGGTTTCTTTTACGTATGTAGGTGCCCTTGTATTTGGGGCATAGATATTTAGGATTGAGAGTTCATCTTGGTGGATTTTTCCTTTGATGAATATGAAGTGTCCTTCCTTATCTTTTTTGATGACTTTTAATTGAAAATTGGTTTTATTTGATATTAGAATGGCTACTCCAGCTTGCTTCTTCTGACCATTTGCTTGGGAAGTTGTTTTCCAGCCTTTCACTCTGAGGTAGTGTCTGTCTTTGTCTCTGAGGTGTGTTTCCTGTAGGCAGCAGAATGCAGCGTCCTCGTTGCGTATCCAGTTTGTTAATCTATGTCTTTTTATTGGGGTTGAGGCCATTGATGTTGAGAGATATTAAGGAATAGTGATTATTGTTTCCCTTTATATTCATATTTGGATGTGAGGTTATGTTTGTGTGCTTTCATTCTCTTTGTTTTGTTGCCAAGACGATTAGTTTCTTGCTTCTTCTAGGGTATAGCTTGCCTCCTAATGTTGGGCTTTACCATTTATTATCCTTTGTAGTGCTGGATTTGTAGAAAGATATTGTGTAAATTTGGTTTTGTCATGGAATATCTTGGTTTCTCCATCAATGTTAATTGAGAGTTTTGCTGGATATAGTAACCTGGGCTGGCATTTGTGTTCTCTTAGGGTCTGTATGACATCCAGTCCAGGATCTTCTGGCCTTCATAGTTTCTGGCGAGAAGTCTGGTGTGATTCTGATAGGTCTGCCTTTATATGTTACTTGACCTTTTTCCCTTACTGCTTTTAATATTCTTTCTTTATTTTGTGCGTTTGGTGTTTTGACAATTATGTGACAGGAGGTGTTTCTTTTCTGGTCCAATCTATTTGGAGTTCTGTAGGCTTCTTGTATGTCTATGGGTATCTCTTTTTTTAGGTTAGGGAAGTTTTCTTCTATGATTTTGTTGAAGATATTTACTGGTCCTTTGAGCTCAGAGTCTTAACTCTCTTCTATACCTATAATTTTTAGGTTTGATCTTCTCATTGAGTCCTGGATTTCCTGTATGTTTTGGACCAGTAGCTTTTTCCGCTTTACATTATCTTTGACAGTTGAGTCAATGATTTCTATGGAATCTTCTGCTCCTGAGATTCTCTCTTCCATCTCTTGTATTCTGTTGGTGAAGCTTGTATCTACAGCTCCTTGTCTCTTCTTTTGGTTTTCTATATCCAGGTTTGTTTCCATGTGTTCTTTCTTGATTGCTTCTATTTCCATTTTTAATTCCTTCAACTGTTTGATTGTGTTTTCCTGGAATTCTTTCAGGGATTTTTGTGTCTCCTCTCTATGGGCTTCTACTTGTTTATTTATGTTTTCCTGGAATTCTTTCAGGGATTTTTGCGATTCTTTCAGGCATTTTTGCGATTCCTCTCTGTAGGCTTCTACTTGTTCTCTAAGGGAGTTCTTTACGTCTTTCTTGAAGTCCTCCAGCATCATGATCAAAAATGATTTTGAAACTAGATCTTGCTTTTCTGGTGTGTTTGGATATTCCACATTTGTTTTGATGGGAGAATTGGGCTCCGATGGTGCCATGTAGTCTTGGTTTCTGTTGCTTGGGTTCCTGTGCTTGCCTCTCGCCATCAGATTATCTCTAGTGTTACTTTGTTCTGCTATTTCTGACAGTGGCTAGACTGTCCTATAAGCCTGTGTGTCAGGAGTGCTGTAGACCTGTTTTGCTCTCTTTCAGTCAGTTATGGGGACAGTGTTCTGCTTTCGGGCGTGTAGTTTTTCCTCTCTACAGGTCTTCAGTTGTTCCTGTGGGCCTGTGTCTTGAGTTCACCAGGCAGCTTTCTTTCAGCAGAAAATTTGGTCTTACCTGTGGTCCTGAGGCTCAAGTTCGCTCGTGGGGTGCTGCCCACGGGCTCTCTGCAGCGGCAGCAACCAGGAAGACCTGTGCCGCCCCTTCCGGGAGCTTCAGTGCACCAGGGTTCCAGATGGTCTTTGGCTTTTTCCTCTGGCGTCTGAGATGTGTGTGCAGGGAGCAGTCTCTTCTGGTTTCCCAGGCTTGTCTGCCTCTCTGAAGGTTTAGCTCTCCCTCCCACGGGATTTGGGTGCCGAGAACTGTTTATCCGGTCTGTTTCTTTCAGGTTCCAGCAGTGTCTCAGGCAGGGGTCCTGCCGCTCCTGGGCCCTCCCCCACGGGAGCCCAGAGGCCTTATACAGTTTCCTCTTGGGCCAGGGATGTGGGCAGGGGTGAGCAGTGTTGGTGGTCTCTTCCGCTCTGCAGCCTCAGGAGTGCCCACCTGACCAGGTGGTTGGGTCTCTCTCTCACCGGGTCTGGGGGCAGAGAGCTTGCTGCGGGCCGGGATCCGCGGGTGTGGGACTTCCGGTAAACACAGAACGTGCCCGGTCCTAGAGAAATTCTGCTTCCGTGTGTCCCAAGCTCACCAGGCAGCCTTCTTGCAACAGACAAGTTGGTCTTACCTGTGGTCCCGAGGCTCAGGTTCGCTCGTGGGGTGCTGCCCAGGGGCTCTCTGCAGCGGCAGCAACCAGGAAGACCTGTGCCGCCCCTTCCGGGAGCTTCAGTGCACCAGGGTTCCAGATGGTCTTTGGCTTTTTCCTCTGGCGTCCGAGATGTGTGTGCAGGGAGCAGTCTCTTCTGGTTTCCCAGGCTTGTCTGCCTCTCTGAAGGTTTAGCTCTCCCTCCCACGGGATTTGGGTGCAGAGAACTGTTTATCCGATCTGTTTCTTTCAGCGGGAGCAAAGAGCAACCATCAACTTTGTGCACATGCAGGCACACACCACACACACACACACACACACACACACACACACACACACACACACACCACTTTTTGACAGAAACAAATATGCAAACATATTTCATTGTAATTTTCTTTATGTTATAAAAATGCTCTTGTTTAAAATTTCAGTGAAGTTAATAGAGGAGCCTGGAGAATAGTACAGAACTATAAAATATGTAAATATATTTTCTTTTTTGTGTCAAGACAGGAGAGGAAGAGAGGAAGAGAGAGAGAGAGAGAGAGAGAGAGAGAGAGAGAGGGAGAGGGAGAGAGAGAGAGAGGAACGGAGGAGAGTCAGAGAGAGTGAGAGAGGAAGGAGGTAAATATATTTTCTAACTCAGATTTTTTTTTGGAAAAAACGTGTGAGATGAATCTATGACAAGGTTTATGGTAGAACACTGAAAAAGAACTGTACTTCAAAATTTATGATTTCCACTCTATTCAAAAAATTATGGTGTATAGTCTTGGGAACATATTTTTAACTATACCTGTCGATTTCTTAAAAAGAAATTCTAATAATTATAATTAACATATTAATTGTGGTGATAGAATATTATTCTAGAAAATAAGTGTTTCTACGTGGTGAATCTAAATACATTGATTTGTTGATTGTAAAAAGTTAACATTAATATAAAATATTTAATAATACCTTAAAAATACCAGCTATAAAATTAGCAAAATCTGCACAATAAAAACGAAAGCAAAATTTAATATGTTGAATTATGCTGATGGCAATGAAATTCAAAGAATCACATGTCCTAAAACAACATTGTTCCTGTTCGCTTCACTCTGATCTTAAAAAGAAGGTTACTTAGAAACCTTGTTATTAGGTTCTAATATTTTTTAAAGTTACACTGAATACATACGGCTTGAATAATGTTTTATATAATACCATGACACTTCAGATTTTAAGATAAGAATATTCTGGATATAAGTGATCTACTTTACCAATCACTCAATATATGGTATATCTCATCGGAATGGAATGGATTCCTAGCAGCAGACTAAAAAAAGAAAAGAAAAGAAATGATATTTTGCAAATAATTTCATAAAACAATATAATCTTTTCTCTCTCATAAATCTTTACTTCGTTGTTCAAGTATATTTCATATTATAATCATTAATAACTTAGCAGATATTCATAGTTATCTAGAACACTTTCAGTAGTGAATATAAAACTAATTCTCCCATTGCCTCTCCTTCTGTGCATTGTCTCAGTTTTGAAAACTTAACATAATATTACCAGAAATGCATAGTTTCCTCTTGATTCTATAATAATAGTGTTTTAATATTTCTGCAATATTGAAAATAATAATTTTGGGATCACAAATTATTCCTATTAAATAAAACTGAAAATGTATTTTTTTATCTTGTAATCACCACAGGTATTTGATTGGGAAAAATGGGCTGTACCTTGTATTCCTAATGATTATGATCATGCCATATATTCATTTTTTTATTCCTCTCACTCATTTTTTACTTCTCCACTCATTATTGAAGAGCCCTGCATTCTATGCAGTGATTCTAATAATGTTTATGATAAAGCAGAGAAAGTGTACACTGTCTTTTACAGACAATTTTCTGTGAATTACATATCAAACTATAACTTTGTTTTTAAAGAGAGAGAGAGAGAGAGAGAGAGAGAGAGAGAGAGAGAGAGAGAGAGAGAGAGAGATTCACTGTAGAAGTCGCTGGCATTTCCTGTCCTATAGAAAGAAAAGTACAGTTGTAAAATAAACTTAATGCTTCTTCACACAAAGAACCCCTTTTGTCTCTTGTTCTTTCTTCAGGAGGAATAAACAATGACTGACCCATCACTCGTTCAAATTCATTATCAGTCTTGTATTATGCTTTATGTTATAATGGGTTCTATTTTTCCATAGTAGTAATAGTTTGTGCAATTGAAATAGAATGTATCGTAAGTGTATACCCCATATGAGAGAAAACTAAATAAAAAATGTTAATAAATGTTAATAACACAACCAAACAAAATATTCTACATGAAACACTTGTGTCTGACATAAAAAGCAAATACCCTATTCTTTATTTATTACGGAAATCTCGATCACATTCTCATAAATTTTACTTAAAATAACAGATTAACATTAAAGGAAATTATGTTTTAAATGCAGAGTAAAGTCAGTATTTCATGTTTTTCCACTCTTGTGCAGATCGAGATTTATTCTTATCATTGTCTTACTTGTACTTGATAGGCTCCCTGCATTTTTTTTTCTTAAGCACATCCTGGATGATGACAGGTTCTTCCCAATTTTTTTCAGCTTCTGTGTATCGCACACAGTTTTTATTATCCCCTTGTTTTGAAAGGCATGCTCCCCAGGGAGAAAATTATAGACTAATAGCACATATTTTTTTCTTCTTTCTGCAGAGTAAAGGTATGCCTTGTGTCTTACAGCTTGGAGGGTTTCTAGGAAAAATCCCAGACTTGTCATTCTTCCATTTGACCATCTGCAGATAACAAGCTTTCCTTTGTCTTCCTACCTTTGATTTGTTCTACTCACAGCTGATTTTGAGGGTAATTTGAGACTATTTTCTTTATATACCCTGTGACTAGTGCCTCCTTATTTGAGTGTTTATATTTAGCTCCTGTATTGGAAGAGTTTTGACTCTCAATTCTGTTAACAGTAGCCTCCTTGAGGAGTAAGTGTTATATATTTATTAGGGCACTAATGCAATTATTCCACACTCCACTTTTCCTTGTAATTGTTTTGTTTTTGCAGTTAGCAGTTGCAATTGGCCTTTCATGTTGAACAAATTTATTATCATGATAATATTTCTGTTGCAATAAAATTGTCCTCATTATATCTAGTAAAGTTTTTATACCACTTATTGGTATTTTTCATTTATTTTTCAATAAGAAAGTAATTTATGCTCTACTATATTTTAGGTCTCTATTTTATGTTTGTGATTTCATTGAGAATTTGAACCAGAAGCCTGGCAAATGGTCTCTTTTGCTAAGATTATGTGGTTTTCCATTCAAATCAATTTCAACTGATTTTATTTTAATACTAATTTTATTTTCTACTTCTTTTTTATATGTGGTTTTCATATTGACTTTATGATAAGATAAGCATCAAAAAGTTTATCTAGTTGGTTACTAGACAACTTTTGCTCACATAAATTTATTTCTGTCTTCATAAAATATTTCTACAATTTTCTTCTCTGATCTCATTATTTAAAAAGTGTTTCTTTCTTACGTAAGTGCCTTTTTCTTTAACAGAATAAAGCATATTTAGCTATCAATTTCTGAATGACTAGGCAGTAAATGATGAGGATTGCAACTGAAGAACATTATTGCAGATTCTTGATATTTCTGTAAT
The DNA here is from genome assembly GCF_021556685.1 of Rattus norvegicus. NCBI lineage: Eukaryota > Metazoa > Chordata > Mammalia > Rodentia > Muridae > Rattus > Rattus norvegicus. The sequence continues at coordinate 29,272,669 of NC_141547.1, forward strand.
CTACAAGAATGACTCCCCATCTTGGATTCTTTCCTTACATACATTAATATCAATGCTTAGAGGAAATATGGACTCACTGTGATTGTAGCAGTGTGTATGAGACTTGCACCCATTGGAAACAGATCAAATCGCAGACACAGGGCATCGATCTGGGACATTATGTTTTTCCTCCAACTGTGGATCTGTTGGCATTTGATACTTAAATCTCGCATCGCTGTGAACAAATGCATGACAACCCATAACCTGCATCAGTTACTTATCTCACTTATGTGGTTAAATGACTGACAAGAAGAAAATGGATGGAGGAGGACTTCGCTTCAGCGAATGGTTTGAGGAATACAGTCCACTATGTCAAGGAAAAAAAGAGAATAGGTGCTTGGAGCCAAGCTAAACCCAGGTGAATCTTATTATAACTGTTGAGTGAGGACACTTTGGTGTCAGTCATGAACCTACCATAATGGGGGACAATTTGAACACTGAAATTTAAAAAAAAAAAAAGAAAGGAAGGAAGGAGAGAAATAGGTCTTTCCACAAATAATCTTGTTTGTTTAAAAAACAAACAAAAATAAACAAACAAAACGGTGTCAATTTTCATGGAGACAGAACTAGTATTGCCTAAAACAACATCAACCAAACACACAGACACACACACAGACACACAGACACACACACACACACACACACACACACACACACATTTGACATTTGGTGTTTTCCATACAAATACCCAGTATGTCTCTAGGGTATCTATTCTTAGTTCCAAGGTGAGACACCAAAGTGACAGTGCTGCTGACAATGTCCAAATTGACTGGTGGGACTCAGTTCAGTCAGGACTCTGATGGGATAAACAGAAGGATTTCTGTGGGATGAACAGAATCCTAAATTCAGCCTTCCTTAGGAATCTTTTGAAGTGGGTTTCTGTTTGTCAGGAAAAGTCATTGTGTCTTCTCTGCCTCCACTAGTCAATTGGGTCCAAAGGTACTCAGTTTCCGATTAACCCAAACAGTGTGAAACAGACAAAGCCTCTATGCTAAACCCCATGGTTTTCTGGCCTACACCTGTCCCTCCCAATGCTATCTGTCCCCATAAAACTTGTAAAGTTTTTCTGACACTCCTTGTTTTCAGCACCTGAGAAATTGCCCAGCAGTTCCATTTTCCAAAAAAAAATGTGTTTATTCCTACCAGTGAAGCTTGGTGCTTTTCCTGTGCCTTCATTCACAGCTACCACTAAATTAATTGATGCCGAGAGCCTCTAGCTTTAGATTGACTTTGTTCAGCGTTTTATGCTAATTACCTAATGTATTATTTTTAAGTGAGACAATTTAGTATTTTATAAACAGTTGCATGCTCAATAACTTAAAGAACTTCCAGAGTATGCTAAATGTCAATAAATGATTTTTGAAACATTAACTAAATTAACAAAAGCTTTTATAGTCATCCCGTATTCTTTCTTTTTCATAACTTAAAGCTGAAGTGCAGTTTATAATAAATCCCAATTTGACAGTTTATACATAAGATGAAATCTGAAACTCAGCATAGTAGGTGGATGGCCTGTCCTGAATATGATTATCTACCACCAAATCTATAGAACCATATCTTCATTTGAAAAATTAAAAAATAAAACAAAGTGTGTGGCTTTAATCTGTAGAGGTCAGGTACCCTGAAAAGAAGTTCTATATATGTACTTAGGCAAAAAAGAGTGTAAACTAAATTTTCTGTTTTCGAGACATAATGGTTTTTTATTGCATTTTTGTAGTGCAGTAGAGTGAATTCATTGGCTTTCTTCAGTCCTGTAGAGTTTCTCTGTGTGCTCACCATTATTTAAAATGAGCGAATCACTTTCATGATAGATTCACATGTCAGGCTTAGAGCACTTCCTAATTGTCAGATGTATTTAAACTTGTGTATGCCTTAATGTCTTATCCAGGAAATAAACACCCTATTTCAATTAATAGATTAATGGGAATTGCTGTGAGCTGGTCAGATGGTTAAGTTCCATTACATTCCCTAAGTGTTAATCAATTAGTCATTTCATGAGCTGTAGGTCATAAGATTGGAGTGCTCCCAAAAAAATTCATGCCATAATATTATATGTAATTATGTATGTATGTATGTATATATGTATGTATGTATGTGTATGTATGTATGTATGCATAAATTCAGGAAAATATGGTTACTAATTCCACCTCATGAACTATCCAACATGAATAAAACTGCCTCTTCCTTTTAGGGCTTACTCTCAAAAAGAAAAAAAAAAGAAAAGAAAAGAGAAAAAGGAAAAACCCTCGACTGCCCTTTAGATATGCAGGGAAATCCACAAGGCCATCACCTCTGCTCTGAAAACACATACACACACACACACACACACACACACACACACACACACACACACACACACACACTTTTCTAAACCTGGACTGAGCTGTATACTAAATATTGTACCTATCAAGCCTTTACATGTTTTCATTTTGAAATTTCCATTTAAATGCAAATTCTGCCATTTAAATAGTGTTCCCCTGTTCTTTATTACACTAATTACTATTTCCCATCTTCCTGGGACTAGCTGCGCAAAAGGCCATAGGTCACTTTCCCAGCTCTCTAAAAGAGCGACTGAAATCAAGAAGTCATCATCTCTAGCAGTTCTGAATGACACCCATTTGTTACGGGAAGCCTGAGGGACTGATTCAAACAGTGCCCTAAAACCTGTCCTGTGCTGTGATTTACAAGAACAAGAACAAACAACGCCCGCAGCTATCATTTCTTCAGGATTGTGTGAATTAAATAGTTTAGCCAGGATTTGGCACAAATAAGTAGCAGCTGAAATGCTGGCCTCATTTTGAAATGAGTCACATGCCAAGTGATACAAGCTGACACAATGTCAGGAGACAGAAGAGGAGCAAGCACATTAAGAAACTGTCAATGCTTATTAAACAAAATGAGATCTACCGTGGCTTAAAGTGAATAAACTCTGGTATGACTAATATTTAGCACAAGGTCATGTATTGATGTCAGTAACACAAATACAGAGGGTGAATATAGCAAGGAAAAGTAAAATTTATATTTGAAGGATCTTAAAAGATTATAGATTGCAGGAACATAAACCTGGTAATTTTATAGTCATATGACCAAACAATAGATAACTGATTTTACTGGTTAATTCTTGACATTCAATAAAATATTTCGATGGTACATGTCACATATGTGTTTTGTGCTTTTTGAAGAAGTAAGGCATGAACTGAGATAGTGAAGAAGGGAGGGAAAGCTTGAGTAAGCTTAAGAATATTAGTTCTACAGCAATCAATTTACTTTCAAATTGCTTGCTAAATTTATTTGACTGCTGCTTTGAGAACTGTTTTACAGTGGAAGGAATGTTAGTTTTTGAATCAGACAAATTTGTTCAACCAACAAACTTTAAAACAAGAAAGGAGAAAGAGAAAGAAGAAGGGAGAGAGGGAGGGAGAAAGGGAGAGGCAGAGACAGATTAATTATTGAAATAATCTTACTCCTCCCCACTCTTTCTTCTCATCCTTTCTTCTGTTCTTTCCTTGCTTTTTCTTTCATTCTTGTTTCTTAAGGTAAAATCATATATAGCTCAGATTTTTTGACCATTATATGAGTCTTAGTCAATTCTGGCTTTGAACTCATTATTGTCCTATCGCTACTTCTCAAGTACAGGAATTACAGCCCAACAATATTATACTCAGTGAGGGGATGATACTATTTAATATAAAACAAATATGAATTTCCATAGGTTCGATAAATCCCAAGGTTCTGAGTTTTACCACCTTTATTGGCATGGATTACTTGAATATTGGCAAGTAGCATGTCTGTCTGACTCACTACTTCCTGAAGTTTAAATGTCTCTTTTTGCAATTAAATACATTATCAAATTCATAGCTAGGTCTCTGTAGTAAGCCAGCACAAACAGAGTGAAACACACCATGTATATCTAGGATAGATATGCTTACTTACATGCTACCTAGGTTCACAATGGGTCCTGTCATCCTCGACATATAACTGTACAACATAGTAAGTCACTAACTAGAGATCAGATGTTCTATTTGCTATGGCCTTGATTTTAAATCATTGATCTAAAACAGAGATGTCAGACTTTATTTTCTAAGAGGAAATTTACTGTCATAATCGACACCACAAAATTAATAAGGGAGGAGTATTATCGAGCTCTATGTTGCCATCACTGACCCACATTCTTCTTTCTACTGTATATCACATCAAAGGTTCTCTGTTCACTGCACTGCATATGCTCAATCACCCTCTGAAATTATTTCCCACATGGGTACTGTGAGAATGGTTTCTGAAAGATCCTAGTGGTCACTCTAAACTTGACCATATTCATCTGCATAATTTGTTAAAATTTAGAATACACATATATTGTAAATACATTTTAATATAAAAGTCATATTTCACTGAATTATATAAGTATTTAATAATTGGTATACTTTGTAGTGGACAATTTAATATTTCACTGTTTTTAGGTTTGAACAAATGATTGAATAGACTAGGCTGTATAGTTATTTTTTTATTTGTTTTATGTTTATGAGTATACTACAGCTCTCTTCCGATGCACCAGATGAGGGCATCAGATCTCATTACAGATGGTTGCGATCCACCATGTGGTTGCTGGGAATTGAACTTGGGACCTCCGGAAGAAAAGTCAGTGCTCTTAACCACTAAGCCATCTCTCCAACAGTAGGCTCTATATTTTTATCCATCTTGTTACATGTTCAAAGTTGAGGTTTATAAGTATCAAAGCCATTTGAAGAACTGTCTGGTAAGCCAAACCATAATGTTCAATATTCGGACTTAATGTATAGGTTTTAAACTGACGTTGTCAGTGAATGATTTAAATTTAATTTTAATATTCTTTATAATTAATGAGGGCTGCTAGTTCCAGATTTGCCTCCCAAAATGTTCATTAAATTTTCTCTGTGGGAAATGTTCTAGAGGATTTTCACTTTCCTCATTGATTTCTAGAACTAACAGTGTGCCCAAAGCACATATTTCTATGTAGAAAATTGATAAGTATTCTTTAAGCCTTATGCTGTGGATTTATCTTTACTCTTATTTTATTTTCTACACAACAATATTTGAACACCATAAATTGTTTCAGAATGTCAGCAGAACTCAATAGCTTTTGTCAAGATATTAAAAATATCAGTAATTGAATCTTTGTCCTCCAATTTTTGGTGCTAACGACATTACAACAGCTCTAGGTTTCTGGAATGTGTGAGATTATTGCTAAACTCATTTAAGCTTCAAAACATAGAACAACCACAGAAAATGCAAATTGTGTCTCCTCTCTTTCACTCACCCTTTTGTTCTTTGCCACAGGACTATGATGTGAATGTTCACCCATATCAAGTATGAATACAGACATTGAGGTTAGACTTATGGTAATCAATTCCTAGTCTATCCTCATGTATTCTTGGTTTAGGCAAAGAAGATATTAAGAAAAGCACACCTCGCCAACTAAATATTTAGAATGAATTTAACCATTGAGATAGAAAATTTAGAAACACATATTATCCATAGATATTTGAGAATAAATATGAATAAAGGGAGTAAGAATGCTTATGAATCTTTTCAGGAAAGATTGCCCCCACAATATACATGTTAGCAGAAGAAATATCCTGAAATGGATAACATTTCTTATGTTTAAAGGCAGAATGTCAAACCAGACTAGAGCACAGGAAACAAAGATGTCTATTACAAAATAGGTTAGAGGGTCTCTGAGGCCTGATCAGTTAGACCTTCAAATCCTGAGTGAGGTAACCCAACCACAGAAAAACACACAAGGTATGCACTCATTGATAAGTGGATATTAGCCCAAATGCTTGAATTACCCTTAGATGCACAGAACACATGAAACTCAAGGATGACCAAAATGCGAATGCTACACTCCTTCTTTAAAAGGGGAACAAGAATACCCTTGGGAGGGAATAGGGAGGCAAAGTTTAGAACAGAGGCAGAAGGAACACCCATTCAGAGCCTGCCCCATATGTGGCCCATACATATACAGCCACCCAATAAGACAAGATGGATGAAGCAAAGAAGTGCAGGCCGACAGGAATCGGATGTAGATCTCTCCTGAGAGACACAGCCAGAATACAGCAAATACGTAGACGAATGCCAGCAGCAAACCACTCAATTGAGAATGAGACCCCCGTTGAAGGAATCAGAGAAAGGACTGGAAGAGCTTGAAGGGGCTCAAGACCCCATATGAACAACAATGCCAACCAACCAGAGCTTCCAGGGACTAAGCCACTACCCAAAGACTATACGTGGACTCACCCTAGACTCCTACCTCATAGGAAGCAATGAATATCCTAGTAAGATCACCAGTGGAAGGGGAAGCCCTGGGTCCTGCCAAGAATGAACCCCCAGTAAAGGTGATTTTGAGGGGAGGGCAGTAATGGGGAGGGGAACACCCATTGAGAAGGGGAGGGGGAGGAGCTAGGGGGATGTTGGCCCGGAAATCAGGAAGGGGAATAACAATCGAAATGTAAATAAATACTCAAGTTATTAAAAATAGGGAGGGGGAAGAAAAAGAAAAAAAACCTCAAGGCAAGAACATTGAATTTTGGCTTCAGGGTTGTAAATACTTCGTTTTCTCAAAGGTCACTTGGCCTACTCTCTGAAGAACCAACTCTAAGTGTTAAAGGTGGAGAGTCTTATGTTGTAGCAGTTGGAGGCTGTTACACTGGCTGAGAGAGTGGCTGAAGAAGCTGTGGTAGCAACAGAAGATCAAGCCAGTCTAGATCAGTTCAGGGATAAACCTCATTGCACAGGTTAACCTCTTTCCTTTGCAGGAAACACACTCACCTCTAACTCCTCCCTTCATCTCTTGCACCACAATATTTTATCAGTAAGCATCTCAGGTCAACTTTCAAAGCAATATAAGAAACTAATTCATTCATTTCTTTAGTGCCACCTTAGTTCATGCCAATGCTGTGTCTTGTTCAAATGCCTCTTAAATGTTAATCTTGTGTCTACCCTATCTTTATATTAGCCATTTTTAGTTTGATAATCATAGAGCTACTGATAAACTGTATCTCCAAAATCAACTTGATTTTTCTGCTCAAACCTGTGCAGTGGCTCTAAGTAGCTAATTCATATAGCTTTGTGTTGCTTGAAATATAAAATATGATTCACTCACTACCGCTGGCAAGGCTCCTGTGGACAGGCTGGCCTGTTCTCAGCCTGGCAGGCTCTCTGACCTGGAGCTCTAAATTTTCTCCACCTAGCACACTAAGTTCCCATAGCAGGTTGCTGCCATGCTACCTCGCGCTTCCAAATTGCCAGGGGCTAGTTGGGGTGCACTTCTTGCAAACCCAGGCATTGCCACCATAGGTTTCTCTCTGGAACCCAATTGAGTCACTGTGTGAAGGAAGACACCATACAAACTTAGTTTAGAATGAACAGGTAACGCAATCGTTGGGCATGGGAACTAGCGTCTTAATTTTTAAGCTATTCCAAGCTATAAATCCTCTGACAGCGGATCCCCGTGGATCTGCAACCTGAACTAGGGCCTCACCAAATACATTTTGGCCTCCTTGCTTCCTCTCATCCAAACAAAAGCAAGTATCCTTCTTCTGCCTTCTGTCTTCCTTTCTCGGACCGGGAATTCCCACCTACTCACCCAGTGCTTGCTTCATTGAAATCTTTATTCATTAGGGAAGTTTCCGCCACAGCTTTGATTAGGTTCTGTACCATAATCTTTCAGTACTGCCTTCTATCATACTAACCTTTCTGATTTTGGGGGGGGGGGGACCCACAAACTTCTACTTCAAGAAACTTGGGCTTTCTCTATTGTTCACTTAGAACTCCCGTCTCCTAGATGAGTCTCTGCTGACCTCTTCTACTGATTATTATTCCATGTTGACGTACCAGATAGACTTTCTATGGTTTGCTGAGAAAAAAAAGTACAATTCTAAACCTACGCTCCTAGTTTTTTTAAAATTTTAATCCATATGACCTACATAATTTATTCAAAACAGAATGCCTAGGGCTTCATACTAATAATAAACGTTTCAGAACAAAAATAATACATGTCTCTTTTAGAGCTCATACATCAGTTGCCAGAACTAATTACATGCCCCATGCAAGCATAAAAGAAATTGTAGCATTTCGGCGCAATCACGGTTGCTGCACCAGTGCCTTTGACAGATGATGAACATACAGAGCACGGTACCCAGCCAATTAGTAATGTGAGTTCTACTTTGACAATAAGTTGTTATTTATTGTTTTAGCTTCTAAAAGTTTGAGGTTACTTAAAAAACTAACACTTTCTAATATTTAGAAAGAAAGGATATTTGATTTTTCTTTTTACATTGTTGTTTTCTCCCTTAAGTCAGGTAGCAATGTCTAAATAAAAAAGAAAAAGTTGTTAAATGAGTTATTGGGCAATCAATAAGTACTAATTGCCAGATTATAATTATTTCACCATTGTGGTTAGAAATGTTCCTTAATCCCTTCATTCAACCATTAGCCAGTCAACATTTTAATCCTTATGGAAATTTTCAATTAAAAATCTGTCATGTTTTAATACTGGATAATATTTATGAACAGGAATATTTTTACTCAGGAGATTATAAGAAGTTCATAGCCCTTCTTGTAAGCTCAATTTGTATGGCTCATTCCATCATGCTCTATATCCCTACAGACATAAGGGGATGCTAGAGCAAATGAAATTACATGAAAAATTTGTAACTGTGACCAGCTTGCTTTTCTTTCTGACCAAATTTTTCTTCTGTAGAAAAAAAGGGATATTTTATTTATTTATTCTTTTGTAGTGCTGATTTTGAATACAGGACCTCATGCAAGTGAGTTAAAGCACTCTACCATTGAGATATGTCTACGGTCCATAACTTAGTTTCATTGAAGAGGAAAATTAATTTAAAGAACAGGGAATAGGGAAGTCAATTCCCTGAAGACAATAGAAAGGCCATTTAGAAGTTCAAGTCTGCTGTTATGTAGGCAAAATCAAAAGGCTACACTAGTATAGTTTTGGGGAAAATAAGTTTAAATTATAAACAACCGCTATGTAGCTATTACTAGAAACTAAACATGGTTAATGATCTAACCTGTTTGCAGCAATGAGCCTGAGTCTCCTATTCTGTCAGAACAAAACCAGCTTAAAACAAAAGGATGTATCAAGAGTGATACACAGTAGTAAATACATTCAATTCAATAAATGGAGGGCACTGTACAGTTACTTACAATAGAGTATCAGGGCAGTCCCCCTGTTTACCACTCTCTCCTATATACCCACAGTGTAGCTCCATGCTTTAGACTTTGACATTTCATTATATTTTAAGCGAGTGCCAAGACCTGCTCTTATAAAAGACCATTTATTTCTTTCCAGAAAAACCATACCTAATATGGTTGATTATGGTTATCAGTAGAGAATTTGGGTGACTAGAAAACCTCTCTGATGCCCGCTGTTACAATGTAAGAGACCCTGGTAAATGTGAACAATCTCACTCACCCAAGTTTTCACCATGGTGAAGTGATATGAAGGGCATGCTTAATTCCTGATTAAAGTCTGTCTCTTGCTCCATGTAAAACATGCAATGAAATACACACACACACACACACACACAAAGGGAGTTTTTATCACATTAGTAGTATATTAACTCACTTCCTAAATTTTCAATCAACAATATTTTATAGCTGTTCAGTTATGCATCTATATGCATATATTTATAGATATTTATATGTACATATAGCTATTTATAAACAAATAAATTTGTCTCTATGTATATACATATATATATGTATGTATGCATATGCACATATACAGAAATTCAAAACATCATGTGTATCAATATAGTGCATTTAATGTCACTCAAATATCTACCTTAAACAATCTCTTATTATATTTTTTATTTTGCATATGGTTCAGTTTGAAGTAGAAATAGTATTTAAAACATATTTATGTTCCTGGTTTATGACTCAGGTTATTCAAAATATGGTTAGAACATGTCTACAAGATTTACATAGAAATAATATAAATAGATGAATAATGTGTATTCTCATTCTGAATTAAGAACTATTAAGTTTAAAAATCACAAGGGCAACATTCACATAAAGCCTAAAGTCATTCAGTAAAATCAATAGAAGTTTACAATTCAACTTATATGTTGTACAAGTACTTAAGTTTCAATTGTCCCTGGCTATGGATCTCAGAAATTCTCACACTGGCTCCTGAAACATTTGTAAGCAGATATGTATGGGGCTCAAATTCATAGAAATGGTTTTGCCAATCTTACAGAAACTATTTTATATACATTTTAATTTAATGATAACTGTGCCAAAGTTCATGCCACTCTTGATTTCTTGAAGTTGATGAGACACTGGAGAAATTTATGCAAAGAAACATTCCCAGTTGTTAAATAAGACAGTCTAAATTTTTCTTTATGTTAGCTCCCATAAGGATATAAAGAGACATCTTGTATAACTCTATAAGATCACCAAATACATCTTTTAGACTTTGAAAATGATTTCGTGTCATCCTTTTAGCAGATATTAAGTAAAGTAACACAGAAGCTAGCATCTCTGCTCCTCACTTTATTCCTCTGCTTTGCCTGTAACTAACTCTGGCAATTTGTTTTAATCTCCTGGCTTCTTCTTATTCGCTGGCTTTAACTGCCTCAGATAACTAGCACTGGAATGTATGAACTCATTGCCACTGCACTGCACTCACTGGCCTGACTCCTCATTCACTGACTCAACCAAGCTGCTTGACTCATCTCTACTGCAGTGAACGCAACAAGATTGACTGATTCTTCCTGCACAGCTCTTAAATACATTTCATTCTTTTGCTCTTCTTGTGAGAGAGACTTCAGTGTTTTGTAGCTTTGACTCCTTTTGTCAAACCTTCCTCTGATTTGTCCCTTTGTCCTGCTCCTCAATTAAATGTTAGTTTCAAACATGATTGTTTTTTTCTATAAACTAATCTTACCTACAATGTGTGAGACTAAAGATATGGTCTAAAGGCATGACTGTATTCCAGCCACAGTAGCCATGCTGCTGGATTAAAATTCCTTGACACCTTCTTTAAGAAGAAATCAAATGGAAATAACACCTTGGCTTCAGGGGAATGTAGCCTACTGCACTAACTATGTAGGGCTCACACTGGATCAATGAGACCGAAGAGGCAAGCACGAGGCCTTTATTTGTCTGCACCAGGCCCTCTGAATATATGCTATGTCCATTAGCTTGGTGTTTTGTAGGACATCAAATAGTGAAGTTGTCTATGACTCTTTGCCTGCACCTGGGACTATTTTCTTGCTGACTTGGCTTGGGCAGCCTCAATATGAGGAGGTTTGCCTCGTTTTATTTTATCCTGTTTTGTTGTGTTTAATTATTGTCTCTTAGAGGCTTGCTTTTTTCTGAATGGAATGCAGAAATGGATCTGTGATGAGGGATGGGTGCGGGAGGGGTCCTAAAGGGAGTGGAAGGAGAGGAAACTGTGGTCCAGATGTATTTTATGAAAGAAAAATCTATTTTCACAAAAACAGAAAGAAAAGAAAAACAGCAGATAAGTAATATTTAGATGTGTCTCAATTGTTATCTTCGTGTAGAAAGCTCTTTACTATTGTCTTTTTTCTTCCATTTTACATCATTCTTGATATTGTTCCAAATTACATACTCCCACAAAGTGTATGAGTCTGTGTCTTGTGAATATTTGTGATTTCCCAATAACCGACTTAATTACCACAATAGATGGGTGCTTTCCAAATATGTAAAATAAATTTCAATTCCTAGCATATTTCATAAACTAAGCCATGCTTCTCAATTTTATGCACTAACTGACAAAATAATGCAATGGCAAACTCTGTCTCAGAGTAATGAGAATTTTACCATAATTAATTGAGACTCACAATATAGTCGAGCTCTTAATTTCTTCCAGTTATATAAGTATTGGAAGAGCAGATCAGAACCAAGAGATATTTTTTAAATAAGAATAGCGTCCGGCCTCACTGTTATATAGCTTATATTCAATCCTCAAAGAACCTAAACAGAGAATTGGGAACTCTATCAGGCAGAATATAGAAAGTCTTCTTTGATTAACTGAGTTGATAAGAAATTTATACCAAGCGAAGCACAGGTTACTTCTCTAGACAAAAATAAAAACCACAAACTTGTTTCATAGTTTACTGTTGTAATCTAAGGTTTATATAAGGTAGAGTTCAGATTTCTCTTCTTAATTTTAGTCTCTGCCAAGTTGTGTAACTGTAAATGATATATCTTTAGTATAATGTAATATGACATATACATTATGGTTTAGTTGTGAAAATTTACACTCAAATACTATATATAACTATAATTTATACATATATGCATATATGTAATTATATTATGATTTCATTCATATATACATATGTATATATGAATATTCATATGTATATATTCATATTCATATGCATATGAATAACTAAAGGACTACAGAAGAGACATAGTAGATGGGGATGTCAGTTGGGATTTGAAGTGGCTGAATAAACTCTGTTAAACCTAGTCAAAGATATTATTGCTTTATCAAAATTATTTAATTATATCTAATACAAATATAGTTTATTGTATCTATTTTATACTAAATATTCTTCCTCACTACTATTCATAGAAGAATATACTTAGGGCGAAATTCATAAAATTGTTCCATGGCTACAAATGCCTTTGTTACTGTAGGAGATTTAATTTTCCTCTGCGTTGCTGTGGTTTTCTTCATTACAGTACAAATATAATTTAGGTTCTTCATCATGTCAACATTATAGAGTATATTGCTTTTTATGGTTTCCTAATGAAATGCAAGCATATGTAATCTAATACATTTAATTTAGAAGAAAAAAATACGGAGAAGTAAATGCATGGCTTTATGTAGTCCCCAAGGAAGCATCTTTGCTTGTAAAAAGCATCGTAGCCCTGATGAGAGTGAGACTACCGACAATATTGGGTTTCACAAATGAAAAATAATGAATGCAGGGTCATGAATGGTAAATCTATTTCCAGATTTTCTTTAAAGAGTTATTTATTCACTGTATATACAGTGTTCTGCTTGCACATAGACCTGCAGACCAGAAGAGGGCACCAGATTATGTTATAGAACATTATGAGCCATCATGTGGTTGCTGGGAATTGAACTCAGAACCTCAGGAAGAGCATGTAGTGCTTTTAATCTCTGAGACATCTCTCTGGCTCCTCCTGATTTTTAATAATAATAATTTCCATTAGTAAATGAATTCTCTGAATGCAAATCGACATAATAAAATCAAGGACATATTTTGCAGGCTTTCAAATTCCAAATAAGCCACATGACTGCATGGTGAATAGTAAGTCTCATTATGTAGGCAGTACAACAGAGAACACTGGGTGTGTCTTAGTATCTTCCTTATAGGAGACTATACATGTTTACTAGCTCTTTCTATTTTCACCTGAATCTGCTGGTTTTGATAGACATGATCAAGGAAAGATCACCCTCAAGTTACAACCATGCTATCCCTGAAGAAGAAAACTGATGTGGTTATTATGTTAGTCTATCTAACTACAACTACTTTATACTTTAAAGTAATATTTTTGCATAGAAAACTTATTGTTTGTACTTTAAAACTAGGTATCATCCGAGAAGTTAAAGTGTTTTAATTTCTTCCACACAGATAAACCTAGGATGCAAATCTAAGTATGTATATTTGTTTGTAGTCGATTATACTGCAGCTTGCTTAAACTGTCTCTAAGAAATTTCCTAATATTTCTGTGATATTAGAGTATATGTCGTTGAAGTCTCAATGTAATATCTGAAATACCCGCATTTTACCGTTCTTACTTTGTTATCCTATTTTAGAGACCTCCACATATAAGCAGATTCCTAATCAGGTAATTTCTTAATGCAAAGGTGCTGTTAGTAAAATCACCCTGGTGTCTGGCTGTGGCAGCTGTGTCGGGTGCAGCCTGTGGCCTTTCAGATTATAATAGACGGTGTTCCTCTTTATTAACCTGTGATTTTTGGGAAAGCAAAACAGACAGAAGAGCAGCTCCCTGTTTGCCTTGCAAATGTGTTTCTGAATTGTTTGACCCATTACTCTGGTTAATAAGCTACTTAACATTTTGATGCTAACGATTACTGGCAACTTCCAGCTCCTGTTTCATCTGCTGCAGCAGAATTACATGCAGTGTGAGAGATTTTCTTCCTGAGCCTAAGACCCGAGAATCACATACAGCTGAAGAACTACTTATGCAATTTTCTCCTTTGCTCATCTTCATTAGGGAACAGAGGGTTTCTTTCTTCTCTTTCTCAACATTAAGACAACTTCCTACATTTACAAATCCCTAGGTTCTTAGCTGTGCTATTGCATACACATTATTCAAACATGCATATATTTTGCCACTTTTCAAATTCCAAAATTTTAACTAGAAGAAGTGAGTCTGTGCCACTTTTGTAACTAAATGTACTCCCTATCCTAAAAGTCTGTGGCAATACCACAGATAGTCTCATGTAAAAAGAACAAAGGGAACTTGAATTCTTCATTTTGATCAATCAGTTCCCCAGCGATAGCTCCATTTATTTTTCCTTTGCTTGAACATATACTTTCATACGACATGTTCAGGTCACAGTTCCCCTTCTGCAATTCCTCCAAGATCCGTCCAACCTCTCTTCACACCTCCTCTCTCTCTCTCTCTCTCTCTCTCTCTCTCTCTCTCTCTCTCTCTCTCTTTCTCCCTCTCTCACTCACTCTTTCTTCCTTCCTTCTGTTGATAGAAAACAAACAGGCAAAAAACAAAAAGCAAACAAACAAAGAAAACACCAGAATAGGACAAAAGAAACTGACAAAAATAAAACCTGATGAAAAGCACAAGAAACATATACAAAACAGAGACACACATTTGCTCAATCAGAAATTGCATAAAACCACAAAACTGAAATCATAATTTTATACAAAGGATTTGTAGAGTTAGAAAAAATGCCCAGAAAGAAGCATTATGAGTCAAACACCTCCAAAAATACCATTGAGTTCTTTTTATATGGTCATCTACTGCTTGCTATGTAATCTACTCTTAAGCATATCCAGTGAGACTCCTCTACAGAAAACTAACGTTTCCTTGTGGATAGTAGTAAATTATATATAACTTCTGGGTTAGGAATAGGCGCGTCTGTCCACTTCCTCAGTTAGTGCTGGCCCTCAGTTTGTCTTAGACCTGATTATGTCTTAAGAATGGGGAGGATGACCTGGAAGGGGCTCGAGACACCATATGAACAACAATGCCAACCAACCAGAGCTTCCAGGGACTAAGCCACTACCCAAAGACTATGTACTACCCATGGACTGACCCTGGGCTCCAACGTCATAGGTAGCAATGAATAGCCTAGTAAGAGCACAGTGGAAGAGGAAGCCCTTGGTCCAGCCAAGACTGAACACCTAGTGAACGTGATTGTTGGGGGGAGGGTGGTAATGGGGTGAGGATGGGGAGGGGAAGCCCATGTATAAGGGAAGGGGGAGGAGTTAGGGGGATGTTGGTCCAGAAATCGGGAAGGGTAATAACAATCGAAATGGGGGGAGGAAGGGGAGGGAAACACCCATAAAGAAGGGGAGCGGGAGGGGTTAGAGGGATGTTGGCCCGTAAACCGGGAAAGGGAATAACACTCGAAATGTAAATAAGAAATACTCAAGTTAATAAAAAACAAAAAACAAACAAAAAACCCTTTGTTATGAATAAAAAAAATAAAAAAAAAAGAATGGGGAGGATGGGGAGGGGAACACCCAGAGAAAAGGGGAGAAGGAGGGGCTTGGGGGTATTGGCCCTTAAACAGGGAAAGGGAATAACAATTGAAATGTAAATAAGAAATACCCAAGTTAATAAAGATAAAAAAAAAGTATGTCAGTCATGATATATCTAGAAGTCATTATTATTTTGGTGTCTCCCACTCTTGATTAGTTCTTACAATTCTTTACTTCTTTACTGAAAAGTTCTCTGAGCTCTGAGGGGAAGGATTTCATAGACATTCTAATTAGGACAGAGTGTTTCAAGTTCTCTAGCTTTCGCCATATTAGCTATGAGTGTAGATTTTGTTTCCACCTCTGGTAGGCAGCCTCTCCCTAATGGTACCTAGAATGATACTGATAAATCAGAATTCCATTGAGTCATTTTATTATTCCATTTTATTGTAGAGTAGTTGTCAAAGATGGTTGGTTTCTCCCACAATTTTTGTGCCAGTATGAAGCAGCATTCCATGCAGGTAGGTCACCATTGTGAAAGGTTTGTAACTGTGTTGATGTCTACCTTTCTTCTCTGGTGATATGCACAATCCCTTCCAGTGCTGTGAACACTAGTCCATAGAATTGCATGCCCTAGATAGGTACCAGGTTGATTTCTATCTGTTGAGCGAGTTATGTGTTCTCTTTAGCAATATGATCTCATTATTACTACGTTATTTTAGCCTCAGAAATAAGAAGTTAGTGTGAGATATTAATAATATAACTATCTCATATGTGGTTGAATTTCTAGTTTTGATAGCATCCTATTTAATTGTTTCTAGTCTTATGACTCAATCATTTCTATACATTAAACATTATTACTCCTGAGAGACAAGATCTTGGGTTCAGACTCCATTTTGGAGAACCTGATCTAAGGCAAACTATCCAGCATCAGTTTTCAGGCTACCCCCCAACAACCCTTAGCCTAACACCAGTTTCAAAGTCATTCCACAACAAATTTGTGCCTCTACAAATATCTGTCAGCGTCAATGGACCCAGTTCTCCCCCAAAAAGACACAGGTTAACAGGTTATCCAGCATTTTTCTGCATACAAGAAACATACCTCCATGGCAAAGACAGACACTACCCCGGAGGAAAAGGCTGGAAAAGACTTTTCCAAACAAAAGGTTCCAAGAAACAAGCTGGAGTTGCCATTCTAATATCCAATAAAATAGACTTTCAACTAAAAGTTATCAAATGAAATGGGAAGGTCACTTTATATTCATCAAAGGAAAATTCCAAGATGAATTCTCAATTCTGAACCTCTATGCCCCAAATGTAAGGGCACCCTCATTCATAAGAGAAAATTTACTAAAACTCACAGAAACACTTGAAAATTGCACAATAATAATGGGAGATTTCAACACTCCACTCTTACCAGTGGACAGGTAATTTAAACGAAACTCAGCAGATACACACTGAAACTAACAGAAGTTATGAACCAAATGGATTTAACAGATATCTACAGACACTTCACCCTAAAACTAAAGAATATACCTTGTTCTCAGTATCTCATGGTACCTTCTCCAAAAGTTTACCATATAATCAGACATAAAATAAGCCTTTACAGATAAAAGAAGATTGATCCCCTACATTCTATCAGATCACCAAGTATTAAGGCTAGATTTCAATAATAACAACAAGAACAGAAAGCTCACATACTCATGGAAATTAAATAACTGCCTGCTCAACGATAACTTAGTCACTGAATAAAGACAGAATAGAGCACTATATTGAATTCAATGCAAATGAAGACATATTATACCCAAACTTATGGGACACATTGAAAACAGTGTTAATTAAATATGTGTGTCAATAGAGCCTTCCTAAACAAATTGGAGATATCTCATGTAAGTAAATCAACAACATACCTGCAAGATCTAGAATAGAAAGAAGAAAACATACCCAAGGGGAGTAGAAAGCAGGAAATTGTCAAACATAGAGCTGAAATCAACCATGTACAAACAAAGAGAATGATATAAAGAATCAACAAAACCAAGAGTTGGCTCTTGAGAAAATCAACAAGATAGATAAACATGTAGGCAAACTAACTAAAGGACACGGAAACACTATATAAATTATCAAAATCAGAAATTAAAAGGGAGAAATAGCCACAAAAATGAGGAAATTCAAAAAATGGTCAGAACATAATGCAAAAGCCTATATACCACAAAACTGGAAAATGTAGATAAATTTCTAGACAGATATCATGTTCCAAGGTTAAATAAAGATCAGGTAAACCCTTTAAACAGTCTCATAACGACTAAAGAATTAGAAATGGGATCATCAAAACCCTCCCAACAAAACAAAACAAAACAGGACAAAATGGTTTTGGTGCAAAATTCTACCACACCTTCAAAAAATCTTATTCCAGTATTCCTCAAATGATTCCAGAAAATAGAAACTGAGGGAATACTATCTAATTCATTCTATGAAGCCAAAGTTACTCTAATACCTAAACTATACAAAGACCCACAAAGAAAGGGGACTTCAGACCAATTTTGCTTATGATGAAAATCAATGCAAAAATATTCAATAAAATTCTGTCAAACTGAAGAACACACCAAAGCCATCATTTACCACGATCAAGTAGGCTTCATCCCAGGAATTCAGGGATGCTTCAATATATAAAAATTCATCAACACAATCCACTATATAAACAAACTCAAAGGAAAAAAAAATACATGATCATCTCATTAGATGCTGAAAAAGCCTTTGACAAAAATAACACCCTTTCTGGTTAAAAGTATTGGAAAGATCAGGAATTCAAGGTCCCTACCTAAACATAATGAAAGAAATATATAGAAAGCCAACAGCCAACATCAAAACAAGTGGAGGGAAACTAGAAACAATCCTACTAAAACCCAGGACAAGACAAGGTTACCCACTCTCTCCCTGTCTATTCAACAAAAGAAAATCAAGGGATACAAATTGGAAAGGAAGTAGTCAAAGTATCATATATATATATATATATATATATATATATATATATATATATATATATATTCCAAAATGCCACCAGAGATCTACTACAGCTGATAAACTGCTTCAGCAAACAGGCATGATATAAAATCAACTCAAACAAATCAGTAGCCTTTCTTTACATAAGTGATATACAGACTGAGAAAGAAATTATTAAAGCACCTTTCACAAAAGCCACAAACAGTATAAAATATCTTGGTTGAACTCTTACCAAGGGAGTGAAAGATCTGTATGGCAAGAACTATAAATTCCTGAAAAAAGAAATTGAAGAAGACCTCAGAAGATGAAAAAAATCTCCCGTGCTCATGGATTGGTAGGATTAACAGGGAAAATGGCTATCTTACCAAAAGCAATCTACAGATTCAGTATAATCCCCATCAAAACTGCAACACAATTCTTCACGGACCTGGAAAGAGCAACTCTCAATTTTCTATGGATAAACAAACAAACAAACAAACAAACAAACAAAAAACCACCACCAAACAAAACAAAACAAAAAAAAAACAAAAAATAAATAAACAAAAATAGGATAGCAAAAAATAATTCTCAACAATAAAAGAACTTCTGGGGGAATATCATTTCTGATCTCAAGCTGTACTGCAAAGCAATAGTGATTAAAACTGCATGATCTTGGTACAGAAATAGACAGTTTGATCAATGGAATAGAATTGAAGACTCAGAAGTAAACCTATACACCTATGGACACTTGATCTTTGACAAAGAATTGGAAACATACAGGGAAAAAAAGAAAGTATCTTTAGTATATGGTACTGGTCTAATTGGTGGTCTGTGTGTAGCAGAATGAAAGTAGAATCACGTTTGTCACCCTATAAAAAGCTCAATTACAAGTGGATTGAGGACCTCAACATAACATGAGATACACTAAACCTAATAGAAGAAAAAGTGGAAAAGAGCCTCAAACTCATTGTTCTGTTCCTGAACAGAACACTAATGGCTTGGACTCTAAGATAGACAGTCAATAAATGGGACCTAATAAAGCTAAAAAGGTTCTGTAAGGCAAAAACAAAAAAAAAAAAAACAAAAAAAAAACACTGTCAATAGGAAAACGTGGCAACCTGCAGATCAGGACAAACTTTTCTAGCCTTACAGTGAAATTTACTTCACTGAAGAACAAATGGAATTTCACCTCACACCAATCAGAATGACTAAGATCAAAAACTCAAGTGATAGCATATGCTATCCTAGATGTGGAGAAAGAGGAATATCCCTTCATTGCTGGTAGGACTGCAAGCTTGAACAGTCTCTCTGGAAATTAATCTGGTCATTCATCAGAAAATTGGAAATAGTTCTATCTGAAGACACAGCTATACCACTCTTGAGAATACACTCAGAAGATGCCCATCATACCACAAGGACACATGCTCCACCATATTCATACTAGCTTTGTTTGTAACAGCCAGAAGTTGGAAACAATGCAGATATCCTTCACATGAAGAAGGGATACAGAAAATGTGGTACATTTACACAATAAAGCACTACCCAGCTGTTAAAAACAAAGTCACCATGAATTTTTCAAGCAAATAGATGGAATAAGAAAATATCATCCTGAGTGAGGCAACTTAGACCCAAGAGCACATACATAGTGTGTACTTACTGATTAGTGGATCTTAGCAGAAAAGTACAGGATGTCTAGGACAGAACACACAGACCAAAAAAAAGTATAACAAGCAGAAAGCCCCAAGTGAGGATGCTGCAATCCCACTTAGAAGGGGGAAGGAAATTATCACAGGAGGCAGAGGTAGAAAGGTCCTGGGTGGGAGATGCAAGGGGAGGGGGAAAGGCAACTGGATCAGGTAGTGAACCGGTGGGGTTGGGCGGGGTGGAAGACAGGAGAGAAGCCCAGAGGGCCAAGAAAATGAATGGAAATAAGCAGCCTGGGAGTCAGAGACCTGGGTAGTGAGAACCTCTTAGGCTTCAATGGGGGTGACCTTAGCCAAAATACCCAACACTGAGCACCTGTCTAACAGTCCACCTCAAGACAGGGGCCTCAAGCAGAGGGAGGGACTTATTAATCCCCAGTCAAAATATCTGACTCAGCACTCTTCCTATCTATGAGAACTGTAGGGACAAATATGGAGAAGAGAGTGAAGGAAAGGCAGTCCAGTTACTCAAATACATGATGACAGGATTTACATTTGTCTTTCTTGCCAAGAATTTCCCCTTCAGATTAAGATGTTCACCCGATTCTATGATATCAGAACTACTCTAGGAATTTTTGATGAAACTCAAATGAGATGGAATGCCGGCATCCAGGGTCCAAATTCGAAAGCCTCTTTATCGCTGGAGGGTATTTGCAATTCCCTATGAACTATGGGAAGGAGAGGTGAGATGGGACGCTGTGGAGAAATACAGAACATTACCCAAGGAGACTGAAACTAAACATGAAATAGAATGTGTTCATCTTAAGGGGGAAAGTATCTGAGGAAAAATCTTTTTAGAGAAAGGTGTATGTTCCGCCACATGTAAACTAAATAGCACATGCAACACCAATAGACTAAAGAAAATGCATTCCACCACTCTATGAAGCAAATGAATCCTACTGAAGCATTATGGTATCCTCAGACAGCAGGCAGGTTTTAAAGAGAATGAGCATGTATTGTAGGTCAACAACCTACACTCATTTCCTTGAATCCACAATATTATGTCTTCTTTTTCTAAAATAGAAGTCAATAATTTCATTGGATTACATGCTGACATGTTAATGTGAAGACTACTGGAACAGTTAATACTGACTACAGAGTAGAAGAAAGTAGACTGGGGTACTTTGGTAGATATGTACACTTCATAGTTCTCAAATGAATTCTAGCATCCTAGACTCGGCAGCTACATAGATCTCTCAGGGCCCCAGGAATCCTCTTGATAAAATGATATAATGTGTCGTTTACATTTACTTAAGGAAATAATAGTATGTTCCAATCCACTTAGCAAAAGAACCAGAGATTATTCAACCATTAGCCATTATTGTTCATTGACATTGATTTTTGTTGATTTGATAAAATATTGGCTTAAAATTGGGGACGGTATTATTTATTCAGCTTAGGTAATGTAGTATACCATCCAGAGAAGGCTAGAAATGAGCTCAAGGAATAAATGTGGAGGAAATAGGTGAAGCAGAGACTCTAGGTTGCTGGTGCTTACTGGCTTCATTCCCCTGTGTTACTTGCAAGCATTCTCGTACAGCCCAGCCCTACCTACTCAGGAATGATACCAAATACAGTAGGCTGGCTAGCCTACTTATCAGTTAAAATCTAATTTAACTTTAAATGTAAGTTACTTTTAATGTAACTTTAAAATTTAAAATTGAGTGCTAATCTTTTGGCATTGGGCAAGCAATTGGTGTTTTCCTTCCTGTCATCCTTTACCCATCACCCTTGCTCAATGCTAGTTTGGGCAATCACATTTGTGCGACGTTGCAAGTAGAGCTTTGGATAATACTAAGAATATCACTATAGCACAACACACTGCCAGACTCTTACAATCATTCCATCTCCGTTTCTGCAGCATTCATTGACCCTTAGATGTGGGAGGGTTTGTTAGATGTATGCACTGGAACTGAGTTCCACAACTCTGCATTTTGGTGTTTGTAGCCTTCTGTTGTGGTTTCCTGTTACAAAGTGAAGTTCCCTTGATGAGGATTGAAAATTATGCTTATTTGTCATTAGGAACATTTTTTATAGATCATCATTAATGATCATGCTTATTTGTCTGTTATAAAGTAAATTTTCCCTAATGATGGATGGAGAACGCAATTTCTGGGCCTATAAGGACAAATGGATTATGCTAATTTAGCAAATTCATAGATATAGGGTTTTCTTAAATAACCACGATTTCACTAGTGTCTCTTGTGCACATGTTTATAGTTGTGCCTATGCAAATTCCACTTTATAACTTCCCTAAAACCATTGACAGCAGATCTCTGATGTACTCACTTAGAAGTATATCAGGACACAAAAAGAAAAATCCCAAGGCATCCAGAGTGTTTAGATTAATCTCTTCAATTTGTATATTAAGCACTGCCACTTTGAGGAAAGAAGAGTACTTTTGATAGTCTGATCTAACATCCTTTATTGTTCATATCATTTCTGGAAATCAAATTATACAGAAATCTTTAAAATTTAAAATTACTATATTTAACACTTACATATTACTTACATGTTTGTGATTTCTTCGTAGTCTTTGTGTGTACTACCTGCAGGTTTCTTCAACTTAATTTATATGCGTATATGAGTCACATTGTGTGAGTGCTAGGAAGTCCTCTGCAAGAATAGGAGTTGTCTTTTCCTGCTGAGACATCTCTCCAGCCCTTCAACTCAGTATTCTTTTTCTTCTAGCAATATCATGGTATAAGTTACATCATAAAGACTGGGTCATCTGGAGGAACTATCTCCTAGAACATATTATTGTATATTCTACAAGATTAACATCATAGACTTCACTAAAATTTCATTATGCATTGGACCTTACATTATTTATTTAAATGATTAGTTCCATTTTGTCCAATATTTTATAAAATAATACTGATTGGAAAAATCTTTATATATGTATTACTGCTAACACACTTAAATCTAGATGTTGTTTGTAGGAATATACATCATCTTAAGCTCAAATATGGAATTTTGTAATTCTCTTTTCTTGACCTAGATTCAGCAGAATAGTGTTGAATGTAGTTTATAGGTAACATATAAAACAATGGATGAGATATTTAGTATGTCCCCAGGTTATATATTACCATATATTGACTATATACAGTGATTTATCAAACAAGTAAGGAAGGTCAAGTGCTAAATTCTCATGAGAAATTTTCAACAGATTGCTTCTTTTGGAGAAAGATCTGCATGCTTTATTTGAATGATTAGGTTATTCACACCAAAGGTTTTCGAGTTTTCCCACTTTGTTGTCAAATCCCTTATGAATGTTCTTGCTGTATGAATAAAAGCACTCTATACCATGCATTTGTCATTATTATTTCTTACCCATTCTTGAAAAAACGGGAATATTCTTATCAGTAAATTGTAAAAGAAACAGCATTTGTTGCTGATAGTGACTTGAAGATTACACAGCCTTTTCATTCAGTGTGGAGTAAGTTCTTTCCATTTTCTACTACCACATACACAATTTTGCTTGTAGAGATTTTTAAATTAATAGTGAAAGAAGAATGCCTGTCACATTTGTAATAAGCTGTGCTTGTATTGACTGCAATGTCGGCTGTACCGTATGTTTCTGACAAGCTGAAGAATGAAAGGTTTCCCATCAGGTCTTAATGTCAGTATTTTATTTGGAAAGACAACAAATTCCTCTATTTTTCTAAGAATTTAGTTGGGCTAATTTACAACAAGGCAGTAATTATTCAATTAATTAAATTATTGTTTGATTTGTTCATAACAAATTATAAAATCGATTCATAGTATATTAAGTATACACTTTTTAATTTTATCATCGTAAAATTAATAAGTATCTTTGATTGCTTAAGCATGTACTTGCTTCTTTATATGAAACTGTACATTACTTATATTTTTACTTCCCCTATAAAATTGTGATATTCCATGAAGGAATTTGCAAAAATAGTATAGCCTAAAATATTGAATCAAATTCTTTTACTTCATGTTAAGCAAAGTTAAAATCATCATATTGCTATTATTGCCGAAATTTTGATACTTTTCTACTGAAGGTATATCGCAGATTTTTTTATTTACTGATTATTTACTACATTGAAATAAATTAAGAATATTGTCATTTGTTCACATGACCTTCTCCAATGACGTAAGCTAGCCACAGACACATTGATTATTATACATTGATTCTTTAATTCCATAAATTCTTATGATGATAATCATGAGATGATTATGGAAACATTCAAAGTATGAAAGTATGACCTACACTTTCCTCCTACAAAGATATAGGCTAATGGTTTTCAATCCCCTGAGTTTTAGAGACTCTCTTAATGGACTAATACCACAAGTAGTATTACCACCATCTCTAATTGTAAATAGGAACTTTAAATGTATTTTTCCCCTGTTTTTTAATTTTTTATTTTTATTGGATATTTTATGTATTTAAAAATTCAAATGTTATCCTCTTTACCCCCTCTTCCATTCCCCCAACCTGTCCCCAGGCTTCCATGAAGATGCTCCCACTCCTACCCACCCCCTCCCACCTATCCACTCCCACCTCAACGTACTGGCATTCCCCTCACTGAGGAAAACTTCACAGGTCCAAGGGCTTTTCTTCCTACTGATGCCAGACAATGCCATCCTCTGCTACATATGTGGCTGGAGCCATGGGTCCCTCCATGTGTATTCATTGGTGGTGGCTTAGTCTCTGGGAGCTATGGGTGGTAGAAGGTCTTGTTGGTTGATACTGTTCTTCTGTGGGGTTGCAAACCCCTTCAGCTCCTTCAGTCCTATCTCTAACTCTTCCATTGGGTTCCCTGTTCAATCTGATGGATAGCTGCAAGCATTCTCATCGGTATCAGTAACGCTCTGGCAGAGCCTCTCAGGAAACAGCCATATCAGGATCCTCTCAGCAAGCACCCCTTGACATCAGCAATAGTGACTGGGTTTGGTGA
The DNA here is from genome assembly GCF_021556685.1 of Rattus norvegicus. Lineage (NCBI taxonomy): Eukaryota > Metazoa > Chordata > Mammalia > Rodentia > Muridae > Rattus > Rattus norvegicus. Next base: position 29,298,007 of record NC_141547.1, read on the forward strand.
CTGCTTCTTTTTTAGTTCATCAAAATGTGACTGCGCTAGTGTGGGTCTGCCAGAGCACCAGTTCTCTGAGGAAGGCAGCCATGGGAAATATATTTGTGGTTGCAGGGGCAAAACTTGGTTTGGGAGAGCAAAAGTTGCTTACATTTTGTAAAATGTACCTTTCTTAACTCTTCTCTATTCTCTTGTGATCAATTAACACCTGCTGTTTAGCAGTAGGGATTAAAAAAAGAAAGTTCTTTACTTAAGCTCTTGGTTCCTTTTCTCTATAGTCCATTACCAAACAACTGATTAGGCAATTGGCTCAGAGTTTGTTAATTCTTTGGAATTAGAAATAAAAGAAATGAAAAGGAAGAGAATCATTTACACAGACAACATGCACAGACACATGTACATTCGTACATATACGTATTCTGACCATGCCTGAAAACCTACCTCATCAACTCTACAAGTATTCATGCATACTTACATATATACACATGTACCTACCTATGTATGCATGTACATACATGTAGAGAAATATGCATATACAGCGCTACAAATGGTAAAATGAGCTGACTCAAATCCCACACCCACACATTTGGATGAATGGGGTTGAGCACCCCCTATCCCCAAACCACCACTTTTTTTACTTTGGCCTTTTAATACTGCCTTAGACAAAATTTCCTTAGAAAGTTACCTCATTGATAAAATGTTACACAAAAGAGGAGTTACAGAAGGATGTCAATTTAAGCTCAAAGCAGTCTTTCACTCTATAAACTCATTATAAGTTTAAAACAACAGTTCCACCCAGCCTGGCTATTTCAAAGTTCACACCTGTTGCTTTATCCTTGAACCTAACATAAAATGAATATTTTTCCATGATCAGAAAATTGTCCCAAGTCTGTTTCTCCTTTCACTGCAATCATGAAGGCTCATCATATTCCCTGTTATGCAGAGTTTACTTACTATTCTATGAGGAAGAGGCTCATTTTACTTTCGACTTTAACTTTTTTATATATTTCTGGCAAGACAACTACAATCTCTTTAAATTTCCTTATTAAAATCATTTGAATCAAATCAAGAACTCTATAATATCATTAATATATCATAAATATATGGGTAAATACTGAGCTTCTTTTAGATTTGAATGTAATACATTGTTAAATGTATAAACAATAAACAGACTCACAGATAAAAACAATCCCATTAAGTGTGGGGATATAAAGTATAAAAAGCTAGTATCAACGTATTGATATTTTACTATTGTCTTTTTTGATTTTGCAGGCTATGAAAATGAGCAGTTTTGACAGATTATATAGACTGGTGGAAAGAGACATCAAGAAGAATTTGGACCATTTCACAATAACATATCTTTATGTCTCTGCAGCTTATATATCAATTCAGTGTGCCATATGACAGTATAACTGTGAAAAGGATGCCGTAGTGTTGCTGTAGCTTCTTTTTTAACCAATACACATGTGAATTAATGTGATGATGCATACTTACAAATCCAGGTTTGACTAAAGATTTACACTACATTTAGGGACATATTTATAAAATGCTGAGCCACAAATAGATTCAAATTAGAAGGATCTAGAATCCCTCAGAATGAGTGTAGTCTAAATCTGTGAAAGAACCCTTAATTTTCCTAGGAAAAAAAATTCATTGATTAGAACAATATAGATAACCTACACATCGAGGATCTATTTAGGATTTCTATTTCATTCAGAGACATAAAATAAAGACTTAAATTACTATTAAAATATCCAAATACGTTAGAATAAATATGGTCACCAATTATAAAATTAACAATCTATATTTTTGTAATTAATTATTATACCAAGTAAATTATACAATAAATAGACATATTTGGTAATAGGGAAATTCTTAATAAACTAAATTTGAGCTGTTTCACATGGGTTAAAAACAAGAATTAGTGATCTATGTCCTTGTCTTAGAGAATTAAAAAGAGGATAGTGAATTGAAGATTAGAAAAGGATTTACAGGAATTTTCCATTTAAATATATATTTTATTAATATATATGTATATACATATTTATACAGTCTTTTTAAAATATTGTTGAAATTCTCATACTTGTGTTTGGTGTGGTCTTCGTTCTTCTTGGGTTTCATAAGGTCTATGAGTTGAATCGTGGGTATTCCAACCTTCTTTTTTGGCTAATATCTAGTTATCAGTAAGTACATGCCATGTGTGTTCTTTTATGGTTGTGTTGCATCACTCAGTATATTTTCAAGTTCCATTCATTTGCCTTTGAATTTCGTGAAGTCATTGTTTTTGATAGCTGAGTAGTACTCCATTATGTAAATGTGCCACATTTTTGTACCCATTCCTCTGTTGAAGGACATCTGGGTTCTTTCCAGCTTCTGGCTATTATAAATAAGGCTGCTATGCACATAGCTGAGCATGTGTCCTTGCTATATGTTGGAGTGACATTTGGGTATATGCTCTGGAATGGTATAGTTGCATCCTCAGTAGAACAATTTCCAATTTTCTGAGATCTGATTTCCAGAGTGGTTGTACTAACTTGCAATCCCACCAACAATGGAGGAGTTTTCCACTTTCTCTGCATCTTCACCAGCATCTGCTCTCACCTGAGTTTTTGTTCTTAGCCATTCTGACTGGCATAAGGCGGAATCTCAGGGTTGTTTTGAATTGCTTTTCCCTGATGACTAGCGATGTAGATCATGTCTTTAGGTGCTTCTAAACCATTCGATATTCCTCAGTTGAGAATTTTCTGTTTAGTTCTGAACCTCATTTTTAATAGGGTTATTGGATTCTCTGAAGTCTAACTTATTTAGTTCTTTGTATACTTTGGATCTTAGTCTTCTATCGGATGTAGGATTTATAAGGATCTTTTCCCAATCTATAGATTGCTGTTTTGTTCTATTGACAGTGTCCTTCACTTTACCCCTGCCAATAGTTACAGGTTCATTCTGGCTTGCACATGTGCCTGGAGCAGACCCAGGGCTCTGGCTTCCCATCCACTACTGCAACACCCAGAGAAAATTTGACTCCCAGGAACTCTGATAAAACAGGATCTCAGGATCATAGACATAGCTGGACCCCAAGGAATTCTGACACAACAAAGATCACAGGAAGGACAGGTTTTAGTCACACACAGCAAATGCAGTTAGCTCTAGAGAGAACCAGGTGGCGAGAGGTAAGCACAAGAACAAAAGCATCAGAGACCAAGGCTACTATACAACATCAGAACCCAGTTATTACATCACACCTAGTCCTGGATACCTTAACACACCTGGAAAACAAGAATCAGATTTCAAATCTCATCCCCTGAATATGATAGAGGAATTTAAGAAGGGCATAAATAACTCACTTAAAAAAATACATGATAACACAGGTAAATTCAAGAAAACACAAACAGGTGAAGAAATTGAACAAAACTGTCCAGGATCTACAAATGGAAATAGAAATATTAAAGAAAACACCTCTTAAAATATAAGGAATATTAACTTTATATCACAGTGAGAGGCACTACAAAGATACTTCATAGATAGGAGAAAGTGAGATTATGACAGTATTATAGTTTTAATTTTATATTCACAAAGGCATAGCTGAAGAGGATTTTATCTAGTGAGGTAGAATGATGCTTTGAATAAAGACAGTCCTGTATGGTGGAGAGAACATCCATTGTAAACCTGAGAACACACCTGTGTGTAAGCATACCACTGTTTATAAAGCAAAGTAAAATGAAAAAAAAAGGTAGAAAAAGTAGATAGAGTTAAACTTGCAATAAGCAAGAAATAAGGGAACATCACATGTTTCAGATGAATTTAGATAGCAAGTTCCACTTTTGGAGAACAACTGGATTTAATGTGTGAAAAATAAACTAGAGTCAAGAATCAATATGAAAGTTTGTACCTGACAAGCTAGAGTTTCTCTCAATTAGCCAAATGAAGTATGACTAACAACTTTTGGAACACTTAAGTAACTTACATTCGGCCATATGGATTTAAAGATGTCACGCCAACAGAAGTTAAAAAAAATGAGAAAATGAAAGGGATTTTGTATAAAGTATCCAGGCATACAGCAGTGGTCTGACACAGAATTTCCTCTCTCTTTACTTTCCCCAAATAATGCACGGGATAAAATGGAGATAGAGGCAAGCAGGAGGTCAAGGGTATACTTGTCAGGTCTTCCATCGCTTCTTTTTGTATGAGTGAACATTTTTCCTTTTTCACATATGTCCTTTGCCTTGAGTAACTCCATTCAAGCTTGGACATTTTTCTCTTCTCCGTCATTCATAACATATATAAGTATCTGTCCCATAGTTAATCTTTCCTCTAAAAAAAATGATCATGGACTCAACGTAGCCAGTTTACTCTTGTTCTACATTACATTTGTATTATTCATTTCTGAGCCTTCCATTTTCTGCAAATTGTCCTCTTGCCCATGTACTTGAGCAAGTGCTTACCATATCTCTACTTTTCCACCACTATCCACTAGAAATGCCTCTTTAGAGTGGAAGAGTGCCTATAGGTAATCTTTATCTAAATGGTCTATTTAGGGCTGAAAAGATCACTTAGATGTTAAAAACACGTGTTCTTACAGAAGGCCAGTTTGGTTTCCAGTGACTAAAACCATCTGTAAGTCCAGTCCAAGGGTGATCTGTGATGCTCTTTTGACCTCTGCAAGTACCAGGCACACATTCAGTTAACATATATTTGTTCAGACAAAACCTCCTATATACATAATAAGTATTTTAAACATTCTTTTGATTTCTAGTAAAATTAGTACACATGCATAAGAATGTCTCTGCTCATGAACTTTGGAAATAACAAAAACTTCTCTAAGGTGGTGTTCATATCTGCATCATACCCCAGGAAAGATAGTTAATATTTCCTTCACTGTTCATTTTTGAACCAATAAAGTCTTGTGAACCATAAGTGGGGAAGAAAGAAAATAGCAAGAAGAAATATTAGAAAAGAGAGACCATCCAAATAAAATTTACAACTTAGAATGCTACAATGAAGTTTTTCATCAAAAAATAGAGTTTGGACAGAGTATCACTTAACAAATTAGATAAAGGATCCATCTAACATTAGAATTAGAGTAAATGATGGCAAATATTAAAACTTAAAGGTTAACTGGGCTCATAAAATAAAAACTGTTATATGTGTCTTGCCTATGGCATGGATAAAAGAAAATCATAACAAAGAATGGACATTATTTGAGACTAAGTCGAAGGAGACATAAAGATGAGGCAAAGGAGAAATGAGTTTACAAAGAAAACAGAGTTTGTGATAGATGCAGAAATACTATGAAATCAACCAAACAATACAGTATAGAATATATTAAGTTTGTATATACATTTTTGTAAAAATACATCACACACACACACACACACACACACACACATATGTGTGTGTGGCTTTTTCCCTTTTCTTACGCTTAGATTTTTAAAATACTATGCCCTAAATCAAACTGTATTCCGCTATATTGTTAAATAGTTTTCTGAGAAACATAGCTTCCATTGTATAAATAACACTCTATATACCTAAATTAACAAAAGCCCTGGGAAAATTAAAGAGGCAACCTAATATTTAAAGTCAACTATTTGTAATCCAAATATAGCTCTCTTTCTGTAAGATAGGAGAATATGTAGATGTATTCTTTGTAAGTTTTTCAAAAAGTAGACTTCTTTGAAAAGTGATAAAATGTAAGAGGGATGAAAATTGATCTGGGGTTATCTACCAAAATTTAAGATATGAAATCCATATAGAGATAAGCTATATTTCTTGTTAAGCTTTATTTCATGTCCCAGGAGGATTCAGAAAGCAAGGACATACTATTAATTTGAATGTCTTAGAATGTAACATGATGAAAAAATAATGTTGACCAATTAAAAACATGTCATATTAGTTGTTTGTCTTTTCCACTATTATTTCATACTCATACCTTCTTTTCTTCATGGGGAGCAGACATTTTTAATCAAGTGAATATGTTATAGCCTTTCATTGTGAATAGTGGAACATGAGTCTGAAGTCAGTTATCATAGAACTAAAATCATGACCTTTTTGAACAGCTGAAAATAATTTTTAGGTGACTTTAGAATAGATTGTCGTATCCAGTGTAATTAATAGTATTTACTAAACTCAAATAACTGGGATAGTGTTTATCATGATCTCAAGAGTGAATTGTGTCTTCCTGCTTTTCTAAGCAGAGTACTTTTTGCACCTATATCATAGCAAAATAAACACAATTCCCATCCCTTCAGAATGATGAACAACAAAGCAAAAGAAAGAAAAGGAGCAGCAACAGAAGTTGCACTTTTCAGGGCGATTTTTCAGTGTGGCGTATTCTTACCTCTGGTGTGTTTGCTGCTGCAGGCAAAGCGAAGCCTATTAGAAATGCACACAAACTCGTTTCCCAGACAAATAATATTCTCATTAGTTTCACAGAATTTAAGGAATAAATCATACTATATTTGATTCTGTAAAGTGCCAGACAAAGCAATGTTACCTCCTTAAACATCAGGTCAGATCACCAAACAGCAAAGTTATGCTATGCACAAATACACATTTTTATAGATTATAATTTCCCTTATAGCTTTATGAATGTTATGTCACTGTTAGACTTATGACAAAGACTTATAATTCTTAAACCAGATGTTATCAGTTAGAGGAAACTGAAAGATAGAACCAAGTTTGCCACTGTAAGTTTAATCGAAATTGTTTTGTTTGCTTATATAATGTCTTACTGTGGACTTTAAAACATTTACGATGAAAAGAAATGGGATTTGTAAAAAGAGAATTATATTATTTTGAACACTTTACAATATCACAGACATATTTCAAGAGATTTAGTTTTATTTCTCAAAATGACTCTCTCTCTCTCTCTCTCTGTGTGTGTGTGTGTGTGTGTGTGTGCGTGCGTGTGTGTGTGTGTGTTTGCGTGAGCACGCACATGCACAATTATGCTCATGCCCATGTGTATACAAGTTTCTGCAAAGGCTTCAAATGGGTATTGAATTCTCTGGGTCAAGTACAGTTATGAACTTTTTGGCATTGGTTTTAGAACCATACCTGTCTACAAGAGCTGCAAGTGCACTCAAGACTGAGCCACCTCTCCATCGCTGTGGGAGAATGACTTACTGCGTGATTATTGAAATGAATAGCCAGACCCAGGATCTCAACAATTGAGCCTGAAGACCTGATTAAACACCAGCCCCTACTGAGTCTAGAGACACTAGATCTGGGGGTATTTGTGTGTCCCAGTTTAAACACAGGACAAAGTTCAAGTTTCTCGGGCACAAAACAGTGATCAGCTTAACTCAAGATTTCAGATTCAAACAGGATTTTGAACTAAATTCATCATCAAAAATACCCAGAAATAACTGTCTGATCAGTTTTCTGGGCATTACTCAGCTTACTCATGTTGTCAGATAAAGTTGACCATTATTTAAGGTTAAATGTCTGCCTTTGCAAAGTCACATAAGCCTTTTCAACCCTCAACTAACAAAATAAAAAAGAAAAGAGAGAAAGTTACAAATATTGATAGATTTCTACCTTAACATATATTGAAGTGGTTCACACCTATTCATTTTATTCTATCCTTGCTCTTCTCCTGAAGTGGGCAATGAAATCATTTATTCAGAATTAAAGGGTAAGGAAAAGAGTTGCTGGAAGTTTGATGATAGATGTAAGGGACTTATTATTTGTTGTAAGAGTAGAAAATAAAAAAATTAAGAGAAACAGAATTGTTGAGTAATAATTGAAGCTCTGTGGAGGTTATTGATAATTAGTGTGGCTAAATTGGTTCATTTGATTAAATATGTTTTCTCTTTCAGAAATATTAAAGGAGGGAGCCGAAACAATGTAGGTGTTCCATTACCCAGATTCACTGTTTTGCTTTGTGCTGCAGTTAATGAACAAAATAACAAAAGAAGAAGATGAAAACAATTCAGTGAAGAAGATTGCTAGCATTATGTAAACAGATCTGTGAACAGACAGACAGTTGATAAAATCCTGATCCATGTAAGTTTATTTTATGGTTTTAGTGGACATAAGTAGCACATGAAGTTGTCAAAGGTGAGAACAGCTAGTCACAAAGTGAAATGTTGAATTCATAGTTTTTTTCTTTCAATTGGAACATTGTAAAACTGAACTCTTGAACTGAGCAACAGTATAAAGGCAAAAGGGTCATAGAGATATGTGTTAACTTATGCCAAGTCAAATAAAGTTTCAGTTATGGAAAAAACACACTATTGTACTAGAATATTAACCAATCTGAGGGTATTTCTTACATGGTGATAGTATGCCTGCTCTATAGGTGCCCCACCATTTAACATGGTGGCATGGTGTTATCTTCTGTAAATGCATTTAGTTAGGAATGCAGGCTGTCTTTGGGCTACAGGGTGAACATGCCTGTTATAGGACAATGACCTATTTGACTGGTTTCTTTGACACATCCTAGCACTGAAAATTTGAGTAATTTCATTATTTTCCATTAGATTTTATTCCTCACATCAAAAGAGATACAGGGTAGGGGTAGAGTAGTCATAGACAGGGGTTGTCTCTGAGGTCAGGTAGATCACAAATTAGTTCAGATTTTGAGCCTATCTCCTCTCAGTCCAAATCGTTGTCCTTTTGCTATATGAGCATGAGATATGGCTAAACATTCTGCAGAAGCATAAAAAAAATCACAATTTGTGTTCAGGGTTTGAGAAGCTAAGTCAAGATTTATGTTAGTGCTTGTCTCTGCCAGCTGTCTTCAAATCAGGAGGCTAAACACAGGAAACAGTTGCTTGGATTTTCCATTTTGGTTACTTGAAACATACTGCAATGAGTTTCTGAATCTCAGTTAAAAATGGTTTACTTTGTGGCAAAGACTAACTGTTCCCTACTGGGGGGGGATTTAAACAAATACTAGACATTTCTTCAGTTTTCAATCAACCTTGCTACACATTTAAAACATAGCTAAAACAACAGCGAAACTGGTAACAGGGTGGCAAAATAAAAGGAGAGAGGAGGGGGACTACTTTGCCATCAAGAAAGGAGGCAGATGGAGATTTTTATAACTAGGAGAAGTCAGAGCCAGCAAGAGAAATTAAAAGCCAGTGTGTGAGCTAAGCTCCAGTGAGGAACAAGGGAGAATGCTGCGATCCACAAGCACAGAACAAGACATTAGAGCTAAGCCATGGCTGTAACACACTCTGACAGATTTAGACCACAGAGATGGAGAAAGATGCCAAGCAAAGCTATTGAATGAGTGCTGCAGGATGCTTGCTTCTTTTACATTTTTCGAGCAAAGTTTGGTTTCTACCTGGTACTCAGAGAATGTTATTCAATGCATAATCTATTCAGTTGCTTGCTACATAAACTGAGTATCAGTAGATGCAAATTGCCCTGAGGACTTGTTTTTTTTCTCCAGTCACATTTTCCAAACAGTCAAAGTAATTATTTCATTGTGCTTGGAACTTTTCCCACATGTCCAATGTTTAAAATTTGCTGAAAATTAGCTCAAGAATTAAAAAAAAAACTATTCAGGGGAAGATTGTCTGTGATAATGTTTAATCCTTTTTCTCATGAACCAGCATTCAACAGATTAAAATGACTGAAATCAAACTGGCATAAAAGAATGATGACATCATCATATAATCAGGACCACACCCACTATTGTCATTAGGCAATGTCCTTCCTGAAGAAAGGTACATCTTCCACCCTGTTGAGAACTTTTTAAATACTCATATTTTCTTATAAAATTCAGACAGATAACAATGGCACATGGACAGAATTTGATATAATTAGACTTCCCTTATTTTTCAAATAATGTGGATAACATTTGTGATGATGATGTCCCTCACCTCCTATATAATTAAAACACCTATTCACACTGTGAACATACACAAAAAATGAACAAAATATTTGTAATAGCTTGCTTTAATAGTTAGTATATGTCATTTTTTATGTAATCTATTTTATTTTATTTTTATTGAAAATACATTCTGCTTTCATAAAATACATCCTGACTACAGTTTCTCTTCCCTCCACTGCTCACAAATCCCTTGAACTCCTCTCTCTCTCAGATACACTCCCCCTATTTTTCCTCTTCAGAAGAGCAGGCCTCCAAGAGAGAACAAGCAAACTTGACAGAAGAAGACTAATAGGATGCATTCCTTTATACTAAGTAGCTTAGCGTTAACTAGGACATAGCACAATTTTATACTTGTCAACTGATAGATAATCAAATCTGAACTTTGTTTGGGCCAAGAAAGGGAAAGAATATTTATCTCAAATCGCTCACATCGATTTTGTTTCTCTCTAAGAATTATTCTTTCTTATGTAAGCACAAATCACACTAGAACAGCAAGTTAGCATTTCTCTGAGTTTTCTTTTTCCTTTATTTGGTTTTGCACAAATAACAGTATCTTATCTTCCTGTACCGAGATCAAATGAGATACTCTATTGAGTTCTGAATTTGTTGTTTTTATGTGTGTCTAAAGGTACATGAACATATACTCAGTGGCATGTTCATATTTTCATTAAATCTTGTCATAAATGGCAAAACTTTTATCGAAAAACTAATATTGTTCAAGTTTACCCATATAATTTTCTATTTATAAATTCAATTAAGCCTGTATCTCAATTTTTCATCAACCTAACCTTTAAATAAATTATAAAAATCACCTAACCTTTAAATAAATTATAATCTCATCATAAAAGCACCGTTTAAAATAGCAATTGATATCCAAGTATATACAGTAAATCTTTTTTTTAAATTGAAAGCATTTTTTTATTAACTTGAGTATTTCTTATATACATTTAATGAGAAAAGTGATCTGTAAAAAATGTCAATGGTAAAAATTATATGCAAATTATAAACATTTCAGATAATTAATCTGTTTAGAAAAATTATTAGAATAAATAATTTTCTTGTTTAATGCCAACTTCTTTTAATTTAGAAGGACACTGATAAGACAATAATATCCCATTTGTCTGTTATTTGATTTGTAGGATCATGTTTGTGAAATTTTTAGACCCTTATAAAAGAACTTCAAAATAATATTAATTTTTATATCATCCATTGGAATTCAATTTTGTTAAATTTAAATTTGACTCAATTCTTTAAATAGTAATTAATAATTTTCAAAATTAGTATAATTTATAAATGACAACTATAACACAAAATTGATTTTAGAGGAGATGATATATAATCATGCAATAATATACTTTAGAGACAAAAATAGCATCCAGACTACCATAACCCTTCCTAGCATTATTAATGTTTAATCCTTTCAGATGTATGGGTTCTGTAAAAACAGTTCTAAAATGATCATTTATGATGACATCCTTCATAACTTTGTTTATAAGCCAATAATATTCCATTTATTGTACATGGGATAGGAAAAAATCCATAACTTTATGATGATTAAGTTCTAGAAGGTGAGATACCACTGGTAAACTATGTACCTTACCACTTTATGGAAAGAAAAATATGATACAGGAAAATTGATGAAAGGATTCAATGAAAGTAAATCACTTTAGGTACAACTGGAAAGAAATTTCTCACTCAAAACAGGACATATGAGAGATTATATGAAGGAAATGAAAATTAAGCCAAATAAGAAAGAAGGGAAATGACAGTGTTCGATAGAATGGGGACTCTCTTTGGTCCACCAAATAAAAACAAAGAGAACAATTCAAAGAATCAGTAAAACCAAAAGCTGGTTCTTTGAGAGAATCAACAAGATAGATACACCCCTAGCCAAACTAACTAAAGGGCCCAGAGGCAGCATCCAAATTAACAAAATCAGAACTGAAAAGGGAGACACAACAACAGAAATGGAAGAAATTAAAAAAAATCATCAGATCCTACTACAAAAGCCTATAGTCAACAAAACTGGAAAATCTAGATGAAATGGATGGTTTTCTAGACAGAAACCACATGTCAATTAAATCAAGAGCAGGTAAACTTTCTAAGCAGTTTACCGTATCCCATAAAGAAAGTCATTAAAAACCTCCCAACAAAGACAGCTATCCACCCTTCCCCTGCTTCTGTGAGGATGCTCCCTCCCTGACTCCCACCTCAACACCCTGGCATTTCCCTACACTGAGGTAATGAGCCTTCACAGGACCAAGGGTTTCTCCGCCTATTGATGCCAGACAATGCCATCCTCTGCTAAGTATGCAGCTGGTGCCATGGGTTCCCCCATGTGTACTCTTTGATTGGTGGTTTAGCCCCTGGGAGCTCTGTACATCTTGGACATCTTTTATCTGGTGTGATTCCAGCACATTAAAAACAAGCAAAAGGCCCGTGTGCATCGTCTGGGTGGGAATAGAGTAAATACAGATGAATGTGAACATGATAGCTGAGGTATAAAATGTTTCTGGCTTTCCAGAAGATGCCAGATGGGAACTGAAGTACCTGATGATTTGAGTGGAAAGCACCACAACTGTTTTTATGATTTGGATTTCAATGTTTTGCTCAATTAAGACAACAAGGACAGAATCTGGAGCCCTACATAAGTATTAAGCACTGCCAAACCAATATTAAACACCATAAAAATCACTAATTAATGCCAATGATGTATTATTCAAATTTTCATTAGAGATGATCCTTATGAAGTTAATTTTCCTGGAAATAAACAAAAATGGGGTAAAAAAGGGACGATTTAATTCCCTAGTTGGTGGGATTGAAGCTGTCTCTTGGTAACAACAGTACTATTCATGGGCTGGCAACTACTTAGCCTGAGTATTTCACAAAGCCTTGCGAGAACTACATGTTTTTCTGACTCAGGAAGGTATACAACCCGAGACAGAATTCATTGACATAGTGTGTACCAGGCTTCTGCCTTCACAAGCCACAGTGAAAACAGATGGCTCTAGAAATTTTCCAGGTAGAATACAGGAGCCACTACCTTTGGTGACCTAAAAGAGATACTTCTGTACTTATGTTGAAGAACCATTCTGTTCATGTTTACTTAGTGAGTGAGCTGACAGAAAGTACCTTGTGTACCACCTCAATATAACGTCTCTCTTGATTTGTCTATTTATTTTTGCTTGCCTTAGAAAGTGCAAGGAAAATATTCACATACATTATAAGGAAGAGAGTCAACAGAGGGTTCAAAGGCAAAGAGGAGAAGTCACGAGACTGCAAAGGGGTTAATGTTTCTGGCTATTTGGAAGCTTTAAGAGAAGCGGATGTTAAATGCAGCCAAGACTGGAAAGAAATGTTAGTAGATGTAGAGACAATAGAGCGGGAGTCTGAGGACCACATGTGGACAGAGTCAGGATGGAATAATGATAGGCATTGGTTATTGCAAGAGTGCACAGAGCTGTCACATCATTAGAGCTATTGACTCAGGCTCCAAGTCAAGGATTGCAGCATTGCCCAGTGTACTGTTGTAATGGTTTCTGATAGGGGCTGGAGTATCCCAAAATCCAGTGGATATTGTAGAAGTGGCAATATTAGCACAGCTAAGTATAAAATCCAACACCCTGGGCATGAAGAAAAAAATGTAAATGTGTTATGATGAGGGTCTACATACCTCAGGCTTTCAGGAAGATAGTTACAGCTATCATCTGCTGCTGCCCAAAGGGCCTCCTGATACTGCTTCCTGTTTCACAACGCCAAATGAAGCAATCTTTCAAAGGCTGGTCCTTGAAAGACTCCCTTCGCACAGGTCTGATCCCTCATCCGACTAGAGCAAATGACCCAACAGTAGCTGGGTGGTAAGACTTGGAGTAAAGTATGAAGATGGACAACTGTGAGTATTACCACTGTGACTCACAGAAACGTTAAAGCTGAATTGGACCAACAAGAGCCAGAGAAAGAATTGAAAAGTATTTACCTTTAGAATATTGTCCTAAGTCGGAAGACTAGCTAGGTGTACCCTAAGAGTTTGTATCTTCAAAGACAGCTAGAAATAGATTCCTGTGAACCACATGCAAGGTAAATCACCAAAACTATGTCCAGAAATTAGTTGAGATTTAAAATAAATACCATAAAAATACAATGGAAGGGAGGTGGGAAGAAAGAAAAGAAGAAGGGTAGGAAGAGGTTTAAAAAAAGAGGAAACAATGTGGCCTTAAATTCCAGAATACTTGCAGTCATATATAAATGTACTACAACTTTCAAATTTCCCATTTTTATTTATATGCTTGATGGGGGTTCTGTTGCTCTCCCTGGTTACAGCTATACTTCTCTATGGGTACATGAATAAGTGTTTAGAACACAGAAATTGTAAAGATTTAGAAAAACTGGTGGTAGTAGCAGGCTCTTCCCCAAGGTCTATGACTTATTCCACCATGGTCAGTTGCTTAGTTTTGCAGTATCAGATATGATTTCTCTCACACTGAGTTGGCCTTACTTCCAATTAGCTACCTGTTAGTTATTCTAAAAGTAAAAGAAGCAGAATTAGTGATGCATTGCTGGAAATATCACTGATGAAGTTCACTGGCTTGAAAGGTAAGCAGGACAATTGATTACTTTTCTTCCATAGCAGCTTAAATAGAAGTTTTTTAGAACAATGAGAACTAGAATTCATGGTAGAAACTTACAGTTAAATATCAACTCAATTTCTCCAGGCTCCTTGTCCCAGATGTATGGCATCTTCAAGAAAAATTCATCCCTTCAAGTTGTGGGAGTCAGTAAAAGGAACTAGAAGTATCCTGCATTTTGGGGAGTCTCTTAAAAATGGCCTAAACAATTGGTTAAAGGTAAGTTTCCCATGCCTTGCACGTTAGATGGTCTATGGCTTTGGAGTAGCATTGTTATGACATGTGACATATCTCCATTAAAATACACATAAATGCATACATACTTACCTATTCAGGGTGGTTATGACATACTTTTTATGATGGTTTCTGAAATATAATTACTGTTATTGATTTCATATCACTTTCTCCCCCTCTGCATTACTCTCATTCCCACTTGTCAGTTTTGTTCTCACATCTTGCATTTCTCTGTTCATAACATCTGTTTTTCACTATCCTGACTAGTTGTCTTTTATCCCCATCTCCCCTGACAGATTCTTTTCACTTTCTCAGATTTAATAGTTACTCTAGGTTCAGTACTAAAATAAGAATTTGGTGATAGGATCCATAAATAAGAAAATACATATGGTATTTCTTTCTGTGTCTGGCTTACTTACTCAGCCTAATATTTTCTAGTTCTATCAATTCATGTAATACTTTCAAGACTTCGTTTCTCTTTGTGGCTGAGTAAAATTCTCCTGTGTAAACCAGAGGTATACAGGAAGCACTTCAAAATTTTGTCTCTTGAAATTTTATTTTCACATACGGCATGTACATACTTGTAGACAAAGCAATCATACACATGAAAATAAAGTAAATAAACTATAAAATAAAAGATGGCTGGTGCTAGCAAGGGGGTGCTGAGAATTGATCTTTCAATATGAATCCTTTTGATTAAGGTAGAATGGACCGAATAAATTTATTCGATAAATATTAATTACAGAGTCGAATTGCCCAATTCTATGTCATTGCTTATTTACAACAAAGTGAACATTTTAACGAATGCTTAAAACATAAATTTAAAGTACCCATCATTAATACTTGTAGTGATTTTTCTTTTCATTTTTATTAACTTGGGTATTTCTTATTTACATTTCGATTGTTATTCCCTTTCCCAGTTTCAGGGCCAACATCCCCTAACTCCTCCCCCTCCCCTTCTCTATGGTTGTTCCCCTTCCCATCCTCCCCCGATTACCGCCCTCTGCCCCAACAACCACGTTCACTGGGGGTTCAGTCTTGGCAGGACCCAGGGCTTCCCCTTCCACTGGTGCTCTTACTAGGCTATTCATTGCTACCTATGAGGTCAGAGTCCAGGGTCAGTCCATGTATAGTCTTTGGGTAGTGACTTAGTCCCTGGAAGTTCTGGTTGGTTGGCATTGTTGTACATATGGGGTCTCAAGCCCCTTCAATCTCTTCCAGTCTTTTCTCTGATTCCTTCAACGGTTGTACCGTTCTCAGTTCAGTGATTTAATGATGGCATTCGCCTATGTACTTGTTGTATTCTGGCTGTGTCTCTCAGGAGAGATCTACATCTTGTTCCTGTCAGCCTGCAGTTCTTTGCTTCATCCATCTTATCTAGTTTGGTGGCTGTATATGTATGGGCCACATGTGGGGCAGGCTCTGAATGGGTGTTCCTTCTGCCTATGTTCTAAACTTTGCCTCCTTATTCCCTCCCAAGGGTATTCTTGTTCCACTTTTAAAGAAGGAGTGAAGCATTCGCATTTTGGTCATCCGTCTTGAGTTTCATGTGTTCTGTGCATCTAGGGTAATTCGAGCATTTGGGCTAATAGGCACTTACAATGAGTGCATACCATGTGTGTTTTTCTGTGATTGGGTTACCTCACTCAGGATGATATTTTCCAGTTGCCTCCATTGGCCTATGAATTTCATAAAGTCATTGTTTTTGATAGCTGAGTAACATTCCATTGTGTAGATGTACCACATTTTCTGTATCCACTCCTCTGTTGAAGGGCATCTGGGTTCTTTCCAGCTTCTGGCTATTATAAATAAGGCTGCTATGAACATAGTGGAGCACGTGTCTTTGTTATATGTTGGGGCATCTTTTGGGTATATGCCCAAGAGAGGTATAGCTGGGTCCTCAGGTAGTTCAATATCCAATTTTCTGAGGAACCTCAAGACTGATTTCCAGAATGGTTGTACCAGTCTGCAATCCCACCAACAACGGAGGAGTATTCCTCTTTCTCCACATCCTGGCCAGCATCTGCTGTCACCTGCGTTTTTGATCTTAGCCATTCTCACTGGTGTGAGGTGAAATCTCAGGGTTGTTTTGATTTGCATTTCCCTGATGACTAAAGATGTTGAACATTTCTTTACGTGTTTCTCAACCACTTGGCACTCCTCAACTGTGACTTCTTTGTTTAGCTCTGAACCCCATTTTTAATAGGGTTATTTGTCTCCTTGCAGTCTAACTTTGTGAGTTCTTTGTATATTTTGGATATAACAATTCTTAAAGCTTTACCTGTACTTAGGGAAATTTAGGTTCTTTGATCTTTTTCATTGTGACAAAACACCTCCATTCTTCTTTATTTATTGGTTGTTTACATTTCAAATACTATCCCCCTTCCTAGTTTCCCTTCCACAAATCCTTATACCTCCCCCCCACCGCCCTGGTTTCTATAGGGCAATGTGCCACCCACCCTCATTCTTCATTAAAATTTTCAGTCATGCACTGAAAATTCAGATATGGTTTGTTGGTTTATCTTGTTTTCTGGATAGTAATTCATTTGGCACTATAACCTGAAATGTTTCTGTGTTCCCAGAAAATACCTTTAGTTTGGCAAATTTTGGTCAGTTCCTGTTCAGTAAATGTTAAGATTTTAAAATAGTTACATAGGTAGAAAAAACACAGTATGGATATGAGACTAAGGGAAAATTCTAAGAGTGCTTTCATGATGGAAACAAAGATTGACAAATTCTAAAATAGTGCTGGAAATAGTGGACTTCATTTATTTGCAACTCAATTCCCAGTTCTTTTAAGTTTTTTCTTTGGATCCTTTCAATTGAAATTAATATAAAACATAAAATTACATATTTTAAATGTTGAATTAATAAACTTTAAGAATATTAATTCTTTACAGTTGTACTTTTATTCTTTAGCCAGGTTACATCCATAAGTAGAAAAACAATTATGAGGTCTTACCTATACTATTGGACAAATAAAGTTGGAATATATTACAAGGAAATATTATCTGAAAAAATTGTGATCTAGGCTCAAAATGAGTTATAGTTATTGAATAACATTGTTATCTGGAATAGATTTCATCATGTACTTAACAGTGTGTTAATCATACATATCCTAATTTAGAATCCTCAGCCTGCCTCTTTTACCCTGAAGGATGTCCTAGTGTGTCATTCACACAGTGTTCTTATAATAATGCCTCATCTATAATTTATGTTGTTGGCTGTAATTCTTCAAAAAGTTCATAAAGCTATGTCATGATTATATTGCTAGTTTTTCACAAGATAATTCTGAGTTTTCACAGTCCTTAAAATGATAGAAATTTCTCATCCTAAAAGTAGAAGAGTTGGGGCAATTCAATTTCTAATAAAATTATGTAAGTGTAGGAGGTAAGGCACTTTGGGTAAGATAGAAATATGTGTCTATTCAATGATAATACTTATTTCTAATGAGTATTTAACATCAATATATACCTTTATTGTGTTATATGATTATAATATACCATATGTCTTTTTCTAAGTTACTTTTATTAAACGACTAATATTCAAAAGCACTTACTTTATATTTGTGTGCATGTCTCTCTGTGTTTACTACTGCATGTTACTGCCTACAGAAGGAAAAGAGGCTATCACAACGCCTAGAACTGCTGCTGTAGGTTGTTGCCCAACATGGTTGAACAGAGAACCTAACTCCTGGAGTAAGAAACACTCAAATGATGAGTGTCTCTCCAGACCCAAGTACTAACATCTGGACAGGTTTCAACTTTAAAATAATTATAGATGGATTATCAATCCTTTGTGCTTCTAACACTGTTTTGTAGAAAATTATCCCAGGCTATAGTCTTAAGTATTTATTAGCATTGCCCTTGCCAGTTGGAAGGGAAGGCTCAGGGATGAAATCCTTTGAATAGATTTCCCTGAAACGTTGGATACTTTCTTATCAAGCAAGAGAGTATTGTAACCCCATAGGAATGCATCATCAACTAACCAGATTTCCCCAGAGCTCCCAGGGACTACACCACCAACCAATTGTACACATAGGGGGACCCATGGCTCCAGCAGCATATGTAGCAGAGGATGGCCTTGTCAGACATCAATGGGAGGAGAAGCCCTTGGTCCTGTGAAAGTTTGATGCCCCAGCACAGGGGAATGTTAGGGCAGGAAGGCAAGAGGGTGTGGGTGGACATGTAGGGGAATACCCTTATAGAAGCATAAGGGTGGGGCGTGGGTTGCTATAGGGGCTTTTTTGGAGGGGAAATCTGAGAAAGGGGATAATATTTGAAGTGCAAATAAAGAAAAGACCAATAAAGGAAAAGAAAAAAGAAAAAAAACTGTCTCTTTTAAAATGATCAATGTCCTGATTCCTATGACCACTTATTTTCTTAACTGAATCCTCCAATGGATTCCACCCAAAGACTGAGGAAAATGAGTAGCCCCTCCTTCAAATTAATTGCACTTAAGATTTTCAGGGCCTTGAGTATCTACAGTATTGAAACCAAAATAATAAATTCATTTATTATTTTTAGATATGTAAAGCTCACATATGTCCCTTTATGTCTTCAATTTTTATCCTTTCCTATATGATTACAAACTTCTAATTGTTTGAAAATCCATAAATTAAGGGAGGGAGTTCCTTTTATTTCAGTAAAAATAGCCTGGCTTCTGAGCAGGAAAAAAAAAATTAAATCTTTCCTAGTAAAATTCTTTCCAGCACTATAAACTATAATAATTTTAAAATTAACTAGGATACATTATATAGCTTAGTATATCAGACACAAGAGGAAAATAATCAAAGCAAGACAAATTTGTTAGAAATAGATTTAGCTTGGCAGAGAATTACAATAGAGAGACAGTTCAGAGATTAATCATGTAAGAACTGAAACCCGGCAGAGAATCCTGAATTCACATTGAGATCAGTGATTACTAGAGTTTCTTCTGGAAATGTATCATAAATTGGAACATTGTAACAGCTTTCTGAGTGGAGAAGTTGCTCTCTTATTCTCTGCATGTGACTCTCTTGAAGAGAAATATGCACCTGCGTTTCAAAACTACCAAGTGTCACTGATAAGACTAACTATAATGTTATGTGAGTAGTGTAGTATTTGTCATTATAAAATATACTTACTGATACTATTACAGAACAAGCAAAGCTCAGGCTGCTCGAAACAACAGTGAAATTTTAGTTGACACGTGCTGCATGTAGCTATGATTTATTCTCTTCTGGATAATCTGTTGATGTGGAGAAATACAATATCTCTCCTGTGTGCAGCTTGCAAGAGTGAAATAACTGGTCAAACCAGTGGTTAATTGTAGTAATCAGAACATACAAATGAAAATCTACCAAATACATGCATAAAGTTTAGTAAATATGTAAGAGCCTACTATAAGGTCTTCACCAGGAATTTGTAAAAGTACTTTATTTATACTGTCTATGTTAAATTACATAGATGTCTGGTCAAAGTTCTTCAAACTATTTCCTAGATTTCCTTTGATTTTCTTTATTGTGTGTGCTCTAGAATGAATAGAAATGGGCTCGTAGTGCATACAGTGTGTTCTCGAATTAGGCATGGGTACTACGAAGACTATTTTGTTTTTTGCTTTGTTTCCAAACTTGGAAACAAAGACGTAGATATATTTCTACGTCTTGAGCTAGCTGCAAAAGCTTTTCATAGTGCTTCACCCTAATCTTCTTTATCTTTACAAACTCCCAAATGATTGCAAATATATGGATGAGTTCATTATATTTTCCAATAATCTTTAGACAGAGATTAGACGTTCTCATTTTCTTGACATCTGGTACCCATTAGTTTCATCTAATAAGCTGTTAAATAATATAATTTATCAAAACTTCTACGCTATTACCGATTTTATTATTCAAACAAGTATTAACTAGTTCAAATAATAAGCATAGCTTTGCTATAAGATCTGAATATATGTAAAGGAAATATCGTGACTTGAAACAACTATGATGGGTTTATGAACTATAGTGCACATACCATAAAAGTCATGTCTTTCTAATGTATAAACCACATAAGAAATTTAGGTATGTTTTATGTCCAAAAATGACACCTATTTATCATCGATATATCCCAGCCTGTTTTTATTCCCAAATTCTCTCTTTCTTTCTCTCTCTTTCTTTCTTTCTTTCTTTTTTTCTTTCTTTCTTTCTTTCTTTCCTCTGTCTCTCTGTGTCTGCGTCTCTGATCTCTCCATGTCTCTCTCTGCCTATTTCTCTCTCCCTCCCTTCCTCCCTCCCACTCCTTCTGTCCTTCCCTCCCTCTGTATTTCTCTTCTTTCATTCCTTTTCTGTTTTCTTTCCATTTTCTTATGTGAAGGTAGATACTTGTAGAAGTGTCGAAGACTCACCTGGACACCACAGGGTAAATCAAGGCAGGCAGTGGGTTCTGGCATTGGCGGTTGGGGTCAGTGCTGTAGGCAGCTCACAGGGGTCAGTGCTCAGAACAACCCATTTGGGCTGCTGCTCATGGCAGCCATGTGTTGGAGAAATCACTCAACAGACTTTTCTCTGAAGGAACAAAGCTTGATACACTGGGCCTGTTACTCCCTGTGTCCAGTGAGAAACTCAGAGTTAAAACTTTTAGGGTCCGTGGACAAGGAAAAGGAAAAAGAAAATTCATGCACAAACATACACACTGAATAGTTGAAGCAAAGGCAGGCTCCTGTAACTTCAACTCTATAAATATATACATAATACACACACACACACACACACACACACACACACACACTCAATATGTCTGCAGACAAACACATACACACATTGAAAGGCTAAAGCAAACCTCTAAAAAGCAGGCTCTAAGCATTTACACACACACATACACAGACACATACACACATGTATAAATACATACATATGTATGTATGTGTCCTAGGAATGTATAAAAATATATATATAACTGAATGTATATATAGATATATATGAATATATATGTATGTATGTATATATATATATATATGTGTGCCTGCAAATATTCTAAGGAAAAATATATGTGTGTATATATATGTGTGTGTGTACATATTTTAAGGAGAAAAATATATATACATGAATGTGTAGATATATATGAATATATAATATACTATATAAGTATATATGTACATGTATAAATATATATTCTAAGAACGTATATCTATTCATCAGCAATCTTTATTAAATCATATCATGTAGCTAAAAGAAAAAGTGGGCACAAGAAATCAATTATCACCAGTCCAGCTTCAGTGAAAGTCACATCCATCAGTGCTGTCATTGTTCTTGTTTCCTGACCTTAAAAAATCTCTAGAGTAAGTATTGAGAGTATGCCTTTCTCTACTTAAAATCATTCCCTAAGATTTACTACATGAGAGCCAGTAGCAAAAACATCTCAACCTAGTTTCACTAGCAAATTTTTTCCAAATGCTTTCTGAGTGTTATGGTCAATGTTTAAAAATCCACATTTCTAAGTTCTTCCCTAGGGTGATGAGTGAGTCATTAATCTGGTCCAACCACAATGCCTGAGAAAGACCAAGCTCTACTATTGTGAGTTCCAATGATATCGCCCCAGTGAGGGGCTAGAAACCCCCTTAGGGTTTTGATGTGATTGTTTTAAGAGGGATGTGAAGGCAACAAGCAGAGCAGACCTCCATATCAGCATGAAGTCCTCAGGAAAAGTAGTTCTCAGACCCTGCTTGTTGGAGACACACCCACCATGACTGCCAACTGGTGGGCTGCATTCCATGAGGTCTGAAACTGTTTGTCTTTCCTCCTGCATGACCCTCAGCAGATGCTACATTGTTTTTGCAGACACTTTGTTACAGGTAGCCTGGATAGTCTGTCCTGCTACTCAGCTTCTTCAGTAGCTGAACATTGCATATAAAATAAATCTTACATGTATGTGTGATTATTTCCATATAGCAGAACTTCTCAGAGAAATATATTTTCATGCCTATTTATTAGATAAGACAAAATTGTAAAGGCATTTTAATATCCTGCTTTTTTCTTGTTACTAATTCACAGCTACATATATGCCTTTCTCAAGTTTAGTTAATATTCTGTTACTGAATATGGTGATACAGAAGTTTTACAACAAATCTCTGTCTCTATCTCTGTCTCTCTCCCTCTCCATCTCTTCCTCTGTGTGTGTGTATGTGTATGAATGTGTGTGTGTATATTTGTATGCATATGTGTGTGAGTTTGTATCTGTGTGTATGTGAATGTATGTGTGTGTTTGTATTTTTATATATGTGTGTATGTGAGTGTGTATCTGTATGCATGCACGTGTGTATTTGTGTGTGTATGGGTGTATTTGTGTGCATATGTGTGTGAGTGTGTATCTTTGCATGGGTGTTCTTGCACAGTTGTACTTTACTTGTCAAAAGATAGACATTTTTGAAGTCAGTTCTTAAGGCTGACATTTAACTCTGACTTCTTTTCTTCCTCTACTGTCTAGGTAGCCTTAACATTGAAGGTCCTATTACCAGATCTACTGAGTAGTAGGAATTATGCAGTTGCTTCTTTATGGACCCCATAAAGCTTTAATAAGCAGATTTTTATCACAAAACAATTTTTAAAAAAATACTGGAATTTTCACCATTGAATTACTTGGCATGCTTATGCAAACTGAATTTAATTCACTTGTGTTCATTCATAGAAATTTGGTATTCTACATTTGACCCACATGTCTTTCCTTATGCCAACATTACATTTACTAAATATAGAACTATAGAATTAAATGGGAACTGAAAACAATATTATCTTTCATAATGCAATAGATTTAGAGGGCTTGGAGAATATCTTTGTACAGTATACATATATTTATCATATTGATCCCAAGCA
This sequence comes from Rattus norvegicus, assembly GCF_021556685.1. Classification (NCBI taxonomy): domain Eukaryota; kingdom Metazoa; phylum Chordata; class Mammalia; order Rodentia; family Muridae; genus Rattus; species Rattus norvegicus. The sequence goes on from NC_141547.1 coordinate 29,321,531, forward strand.
TCCCTTATATTCTCCCAGATATACCCATTCATATATCCCTGACCTGTACTAACTTTGTGTGTTCATTTTTTTTATTTTTATAAATCTTGTACACAGATGTCCACTTATTCGTCTTTCTCTGCTTCAAAAAGAAGTCCATTTGATGTGGGTGGACATTGTTGTATGTATTTAGAGAAGCATTAGAACACAGTTACACAGTCTACACCTTTTGAAAATAGCAGCGGTAGATTCTGTCATATGTTCATGGTCCTTATCAACAATTGTTGGTTGGTTAGATTTGTGATGCTAGGCATAAATGTCATCCCACTGAGCTGCCATTAAGTCCAACGAGGGTGCTCTTAGTTACTCGGTATATAAGTGCCATTATTCTGCCTTTTGGAATACTTCATCATTATGGCCATTGCTGATAATAGACTTTATAGCTATATAAGACCCTTGGTTGGGATTTTTTAACCTTGTAAGCTTTTATGGCTCCCTCTGACACTGTGAGTTCTATTTCTCAAGGAGATTACAGGTCAGAGCCATATTGATTACTTCAATTTCTGGGTCCAAATGTGTGGTGTCTTCAACAATAGACTCACACCTTCGATTTCTGCCAGGAACCAAGGACAACTGTAAAAGCTTATTTGTTTCGGGATTCTCTTGGCCTTCTTTGAACAATAACTAAAAAGAGGATTTCCATATTGGCACTGGAGTTTTTGTTAGTTATTCAATGCATTTGGGGGGATAGTAGTATTCTTACTTCAAATGGTATTATGTGTGTGTGTACTAATAAAATTATGAATAAATAATTTGAATATAATTTAAAATAATTTATTTCCCTATGGCATTTCAAACTTTCATCCTGCTATTTATACCTTTCTGTTTCCCTCTTCCTATAAATCTGTCCTCAATTTCTTCATGGGTAATCCTCCCATTCCTTTTTTCCCATTTCCTCCTTTATAGCATAAGTGTCTTACCATTCCTTTCTGAGTGCTTTTGACTCCACGCTCACTCATTGTCATGGTGTCTAGTAGGTTCCCCTTGTAATCTCCTGGTATATATAATTTTTTGCTTTCATTAAAAAGGATTAACCAACCTATCCTTAATTAACTCACCTAATCTGGTTTGTTCTGTCTAAATACCATACTCATATGTATGCGAGCATCCATTGGAGTTTAGCTGACCCACGCTGGCGTATATTTTTAAGAAAAACTGCCTCTTGGTTTTCAAACAGTCATCAATTGCTTCTAAACTCATTACCAAGGGTTGCAAAACATTTTCGTCTTCCATTTATGACTGACTAACATGCATTTTTAACTTGTACAGGAGATCATAACAACTTTGAGTTGATGAATACAGCAGGCTTTTCACATCCAAAAACTAGTATTTGAATTTGGTCCTCAGCAACTTTTGGCTCTTACACTTTCCTTCTTTATTTTCAACTATCATTTGAGCCTTGGGAGGTGGAGTAAGTAGTATTAAATAAATGCACTATAAAACACTCTTCCAAGTGCATATCTCCACACTCACAGATCACTGCCATTCTTAGATACCATCAAAGTCTTCTATGTCCAGTGGATTTCGGTAAATGTAGAAACTCACAACTGATCAACGTGAAAATAGTATTAGTGCAGACGTCTGTCACAGATGAACACTTATATTTAAAATATTTTTAATGATTTAGAAATCAGATGAGAGCCTCATGGCTAAATATATTGGTGATGTAGATAGAAAACAGTGTACACATTCTGAGTATACTTTGAAGATAAAATCAGTGGAATTTGGTGATTCATCAAATACAAAGTATAGGATGAAATGTAAAGCTTTATTAAGGATTACACATAAAATTTAAAGAAGAGAGATACTTGCTTATCAAGTTAGCATGAAATAACCATACATTTCTTTTAGTACATTAATTATAAGTTCATATGACTTAGAGAATTATAAGTATTTGACTTAGAGAAATGCAAATCTATGTCACTAAAAATGACATGTAAGTAATAAAATTGGTAATACAAATGATTTCAAGCTTATGCAATAGCAGAAAATTAAAAATAGAGTGTCAAATAAAGAATAAAATATTTGAGAATAAAATATTTCAGGGCAATAACTTTGCCTATGGTTTCAAACTGAGAAGAAAAAGAAAAGTAAAATCTCGATAAAATTTCAGATCTGTAAAGACAGTACAAGAGCATTCTAAAATAATTGTATGATATTAATCTTGGTATTACAAAAGGAAGGAAACTCTCAAACTTGGCAAATAAGGCATAGATGATAAAACTGGAATATGATTTGGAATGGATTCAAGATAAATTAAGAGAAAAAGAATAAAAGCTAGAAAAGATTAAACAAGAACATAAATAGAAGTGGGGAGTAATACTGCTAACAGATGTTCATTCTTAAACTATCTACCTATCTACAAGGGATTGTATTTGGGCACCAAAATCAAATATACTATTGTAATTGAATATAAGCATCCAGTATCTAAGAATAAGTATCTATTACACCAAATTCCACTAAAGTTAGAAATATGAATGCATATTGAAATGTTAGATACTGGGCTTATTCACACATCAGATGGAAATGAAAAATATCTATAATAAAAAGTTTCTTTTTCAATAGAAAGAAAGCAAAATGACAATTCGATAAAAATGAACTATAAGTTTGGTACCATATCTTGATATTTTAGGGAAATAGTTGCTTTTATACTTTATTTCTGAGAATGCAATATATCACTACATCTCTAGAAACCAAATCATTAACATATGAGAAAAACACATATAAACTTACATTTAGTGTTGGTTTTATAACAAATTCTCTTTCAATATTTATTTTTATTGTATGCATATGTGCATATTTATGCTATGTACATGTGCATCCATGGGGATATCCACAAGGCTCAAAAGGAAACTCTAGTGTTCTAGTGTTGTAATTACAGGTGGATGTGAGACACACATAATATATATGGCATTGTCTATGGCTTTATGCATGCATATATAAGCTACAAAAAATTGGCTAAAACAGGGATTGGATTTGCACATGTATAATATAATACATAGAGTCAAAAGGAAGGGTAAAATACTGTTAGACGTAAATGTGGTAGGAGTTTTGCTGTTTTGTTTTGTTTTGGGGAGGGTTTGGGGGTAGCTGTTTTGTTTTTCAAATATTTGTCTCAACATATTTTTACTAATTATTTGGGAATCTCATACAATGCACCCTAAACATAATCAACTCTTATTTCTTCAAGGTCTACCCTTCTACAATTGCCACACTACTCCATCCCCACCAAAATACACCATGTCCAATTGGTGTTGCCCACATACTCACTGGAACATGGTCAAACTCCAAGTAGCCAGCACCTTAAAGATAGTTGAATCTTTCACCATCTCCCTGATAGAAACCATCAACTGTGAAGAACTACACTTCAGCATCTCTACCAGATTTGTAAAGGAAACTTTCTTTTTCTTTATTAACTCGAGTATTTCTTATTTGCATTTCGATTGCTTTTCCCTTTCCCGGTTTCCGGGCCAACATACCCTAACCCCTCCCCCTCGCCTTCTTTATGGGTGTTCCCCTCGGCATCCTCCCCACATTACCGCCCTCCCCGCAACAATCACGTTCACTGGGGGATCAGTCTAGGCAAGACCAAGGGCTTCCCCTTCGACTGGTACTCTTACTAGGCTACTCATTGCTACCTATGAGGTTGGAGCCCAGGGTCAGTCCATGTATAGTCTTTGGGTAGTGGCTTAGTCCCTGGAAGCTCTGGTTGGTTGGCATAGTTGTTCATATGTGGTCTCGAGCCCCTTCAAGCTCTTCCAGTCCTTTCTCTGATTCCTTCAACAGACATCCTGTTCTCAGTCCAGTGGTTTGCTGCTGGCATTTGCCTCTGTATTTGCTGTATTCTGGCTGTGTCTCTCAGGAGAGATCTACATCCGGTTCCTGTCAGCCTGCACTTCTTTGCTTCATCCATCTTGTCTAATTGGGTGGCTGATTATGTATGGGCGACATGTGGGGCAGGCTCTGAATGAGTGTTCCTTCTGCCTCTGTTTTAATCTTTGCCTCCCTCTTCCCTGACAAGGGTATTCTTGTTCCCCTTTTAAAGAAGGAGTGAAGCATTCACATTTTGATCATCCATCTGGAGTTTCATTTATTCTAGGCATCTAGGGTAATTCAAGCATTTGGGCTAATAGCCACTTATCAATGAGTGCATATCATGTGTGTTTTTCTGTGATTGGGTTACCTCACTCAGGATGATATTTTCCAGTTCCCTCTATTTGCCTATGAATTTCATAAAGTCATTGTTTTTGATAGCTGAGTAATATTCCATTGTGTAGATGTACCACATTTCCTGTATCCATTCCTCTGTTGAAGGGCATCTGGGTTCTTTCCAGCTTCTGGCTATTATAAATAAGGCTGCGATGAACATAGTGGAGCATGTGTCTTTGTTATATGTTGGGGCATCTTTTGGGTATATGCCCAAGAGAGGTATAGCTGGGTCCTCAGGTAGTTCAATGTCCAATTTTCTGAGGATCCTCCAGACTGATTTCCAGAGTGGTTGTACCAATCTGCAATCTCACCAACAATGGAGGAGTGTTCCTCTTTCTCCACATCCTCGCCAGAATTTGCTGTTACCTGAGTTTTTGATCTTAACTATTCTCACTGGTGTGAGGTGAAATCTCAGGGTTGTTTCAATTTGCATTTCCCTATGACTAAAGATGTTGAACATTTCTTTAGGTGTTTCTCAGCCATTTGGCATTCCTCAGCTGTGAATTCTTTGTTTAGCTCTGAACCCCATTTTTTTTATTAACTTGAGTATTTCTTATATACATTTCAAGTGTTATTCCCTTTCCCGGTTTCTGGGCAAACATCCCCCTCCCCCCTCCCCTTCCTTATGGGTGTTCCCCTCCCAACCCTCCCCCCATTGTCGCCCTCCCCCCATAGTCTAGTTCACTGGGGGTTCAGTCTTAGCAGGACCCAGGGCTTCCCCCTCCACTGGTGCTCCCACTAGGATATTCATTGCTACCTATGGGGTCAGAGTCCAGGGTCAGTCCATGTATAGTCTTTAGTTAGTGGCTTAGTCCCTGGAAGCTCTGGTTGCTTGACATTGTTGTACTTTTGGAGTCTCGAGCCCCTTCAAGCTCTTCCAGTTCTTTCTCTGATTCCTTCAACGGGGGACCTATTCTCAGTTCAGTGGTTTGCTGCTGGCATTCGCCTCTGTATTTGCTGTATTCTGGCTGTGTCTCTCAGGAGCGATCTACATCCGGCTCCTGTCGGTCTGCACTTCTTTGCTTCATCCATCTTGTCTAATTGGGTGGCTGTATATGTATGGGCCACATGTGGGGCAGGCTCTGAATGGGTGTTCCTTCAGTCTCTGTTTTAATCTTTGCCTCTCCCTTCCCTGCCAAGGGTATTCTTTTTCCTCATTTAAAGAAGGAGTGAAGCATTCACATTTTGATCATCTGTCTTGAGTTTCGTTTGTTCTAGGGATCTCGGGTAATTCAAGCATTTGGGCTAATAGCCACTTATCAATGAGTGCATACCATGTATGTCTTTCTGTGATTGGGTTAGCTCACTCAGGATGATATTTTCCAGTTCCAACCATTTGCCTACGAATTTCATAAACTCGTTGTTTTTGATAGCTGAGTAATACTCCATTGTGTAGATGTACCACATTTTCTGTATCCATTCCTCTGTTGAAGGGCATCTGGGTTCTTTCCAGTTTCTGGCTATTATAAATAAGGCTGCGATGAACATAGTGGAGCACGTGTCTCTTTTATATGTTGAGGCATCTTTTGGGTATATGCCCAAGAGTGGTATAGCTGGATCCTCAGGCAGTTCTATGTCCAATTTTCTGAGGAACCTCCAGACTGATTTCCAGAATGGTTGTACCAGTCTGCAATCCCACCAACAATGGAGGAGTTGAACCCCATTTTTAATAGGGTTATTTGTCTCCTTGTAGTCTAACTTTGTGAGTTCTTTGTATATTTTGGACATAAGCCCTCTATCTGTTGTAGGATTGGTAAAGATCTCTCAATCTCTTGGTTAAATGACACTTTTTAATGGTTCTCTGTCTAGACTGTTCCTTTGGATGTGGAAGGCGAGTGAGAAGAGGTTGATGCAAAAGATTTCAATGTCTCTCATTCTCTATTATGAGCCTGCAGTTGTAATTACCACTGACAATGCTCCAATGCTGTTAACAGCAACATAGACCATGAACATTCACACTGTCAATGTGCACTCCTCAGAACACAGAACTCAACATGTTACCCGGTGGCAGCATGGATCACAGACCTCATGATGGTCTTTCTCAGCTGCACCAACTGTAGTCATAAACCCAATCATGCAAATCATCATGGCCTCTGGCCGGAGCATACACTGAAAACATCAACATGATCTCCAGTGGCAACATGGACTGTGGCATTACAAATTGTACCCTTGACTGCAACAATAAAATCAGAGTCATTTACTTTCATGGGACCTCCATCCTTTTCTTTAAGGTTTTAACAAATTGACCTGACCCACTCACAATATATGATAATACTCTTCTCTCAGTCCACGGTTTTAAATGTAAATACACTTTTCACAGAAATATCTATGAAAAATGGTTACCATATTCCAACTGACATAATGCATAAAATTAACCATAATAACATGGAAAAGAATATTCATGACAATATATTATTAAAGTTTAGAAATAATTATTATACTAGCCAATAATAATTGATAAAATAAATTAACAATTACTAGAGGTTGATATTATTTTAGTGCCTCTAATATACTATTATATTCTAGTTTGGTGGTTTGAATAAACTTGGCTTATAGGTAGTAGAATTATTAGGAGGTAGGGTCTTGTTAGAGTAGGTTTGGCCTTGTTGTAGGAAGTGTGTCACTGTCCTGGTGAGATGTGAAATTCTATGCTCAATCTCTACTCAGTGCAGATGAGAGCCTCTTCTTGGTTGCCCTTCTGCTGACACTGGATGTAGAACACACTGCCATAAATCTGCTTGCATAGTGCCATGCTTCCTGCCATGATGATATTGAATTAACCTCTAAAACTGTAAGGCAGCCCCAATGAAATGTTTTACTTTATAAGAGTTGCCTCGATCATGGTGTCTCTTTATGGTAATTAAACCCTAAGACAGCTGGTAAGCCTAAATGATAGCAATGTATATGTTGAAATAAATGGTGCCACACACTTGTATGAATTATATGTTAATGTATATGTGTGTGTATGCAAAAGCCTAATGTGTGTGTGTGTGTGTGTATGCATATCTTATATGGTAGTCACACATATAAATATACTTTACATGTTAAGTCCCTGTTAAATTAGATTATGCTTTTAATGTATTATTTTAAAATTATTTTTAGTTTCAATCACTATACAAATAATTTTGGTAGTTACCCTTAGGAGGCCAGTTACACTGCACTGAGAACTGCTTACCTATACAATGTTCTTTCCAAAAATCACTCTGGATGGATTTTCAGTGGTTCTTACACATCTTTCTTATCTCTCCTCTGCCGTCCTGTCCTACTTCACCATTCAGAGCAATTATTTCACATTCCCCTCTTATGCCACTCAAGTTCTGTGCTCCCAATTCTCTCAAGATACCCACTGGCTTCCTTCTAATTTCTTGGATTCAATAGGTATTCCAACTTAATATCATATATCTAAAGATGCCAAATTAGAATTCATATATGAGAAAGAATACATGGGAACTGTATTTCTGGGTCTAGGTAATACCACTCAGTATATTTTCTCAGTTGAACTTATTGGCTTGCAAATCCCATGATTTCATTTATTTAATAGCTGAATGAAATTCTGTGTTTATATATATTCTACATATTTTTATGAGTTCCTCAGTTGATTATATAGGAGACTTTTTCTATTAGATATTTTTATTTACATTCCAAATGTTACCACTTTCCCAGTTTCCCGTCCATAAACCCCCATCTCATCACCTTCCACCTTCTTCTATGAGGTGTTGCCCCACCCAACCACCTACCCAATCCCACAACCCTACACTGACATTCCCCTACATTGGGGGGGGTGTCCAGCCTTGACAGGACCAAAGACTTCTCGTCCCATTGCTGCCAAACAAGGCCATCCTCTGATACATATGGAGCTGGAACCATGAGTTTGTCCATGTGTACACGTTGGATGGTGGCTTTTTTCCCTAGGAACTCTGGTTGGTTGGTATTGTTATTCTTATGGGGTTGCAAGAGTCTTCTAATGCATGTCTATTCTGAATAGAACTGCAATGAACAAGGATAAGAAAGTATATCTGTAGGAAAACACAGAATATAAATTTCGTTGGGTGTATATATAGGAAGAGTATAGCTGGGTCATACTGAACATTTACTTCTAGTTCCTCAAGGCACATTCTTACGGATTTTCAGAGTGACTGTACCAATTTGTGCTCCTCAATACTGAGTTCTCTTTCCCCTTTACTTCAAATCCTTGACTATATTTATTTTTTGCTATTCATTTTACTGGAATAAGATGAAATATCAAAGGAGTTTTCATGAGCATTTCCTGGATAGCTAAAATTATTTCTGAATAGTACTCTAGATATATTAAAAGTATATTTTTGTTTTTGAGCTCTAGATAGTCTACTTTTCAGTGAGTATTTGATATGAAATTCTGAAGAATAAGGGCAGCATCCTCCTACATAATTACATGAAATCATCCACTTAGGACAATTTAATAATGACAGGATACCCTGTATTACGGCTACCATTTCACCCAGTAATTTACACATAACATTTTCCCCTCTGATCCAGGACATGTTTTGCTGTCTACTTTGGTTTTCTTGCCTAACACACATGAACCTAAGGAAAAAGGTTGTCATTAACATCTGAAGATGGAACAATTTCTCCATTTGCTATCATGGGCTTTTAGGAATCAAACTTTTTGTTTCAGAAAAAATAGAAATTCCTTAGGTTTTACATATCTAAAAACTCCCATGGGTTTGGCATTTTTATTTTTTGATATTAAAATTGAGTTGAATAATTTTTCCTTCCTATTCCTCCCACCAGCATACCATATTATTCCACCACCTTAACTCCTCTCAAATTATCTTCTCCTTTTCTTTTTTGCAATATTTACATAACAATGGATAAGTATAACAGTACAACTTGCTCCATCCTTTTAGTATTCCAGATATGTACATATCTGCACTAACAACATTTTATGATAGAAGGCAGAGTCATAGTAATATGAGTAGTAAAGAAAGTGTCATAGTAGCAGAATTATGGACATGTAGACCAATGGAACAACAGAGAAGTAGCTAGAAGTATGCACTACTACGGCTACCTAATATTTGACAAAGATGACAAAAATGCACTGAAGAAGACATAGAATCTTCAATACGCTAGACCTTCATTGCTGATATTCAAGCTTATTTAGTTCACATAATTTAAGTCTTTCCATTTACAATCAATAAATAATGAAAGGTTAATAACTGAAAATTTAATATTAAAACACTTCAGTGAAGTATTTCAGAAATCAACTCAATAAGAAGTGATAACTCACAATGGTTATTTATTAAAAAATTAAACCTTTAAAATATTTAAGATATCTACTATGTGTTAATAATAATTAATTCTCACATACTATCACAAGGAATTATTTAAAAATACATCTTTATATATAACAGTTTTCTCTCATATAAAATAAAAAGTACTAGCTTATTCTCTAGTACTTAAGTCATTTTTCTTTTATAGCACTCAAAACAACATCAACTGAAAAAGACATGTTCTGCCCAAAGACAATACTTTCATGGAATACTAAATTTATTTTTAAAGCAAAATTGTAAACACAACCTATATTTATTTTCAGTAAATGTATACATACACTGTAAAATGAAATGCAATTATTTTTCTACTGTACATTTGATTAGGTGAGAAAGTGAACAAAATATTGGCATTAATAACATACTAAAACTCAGTAAAATGTTATACCAAAATATAAGTACTCTACCCTGAATATGAACAGTCTATCACCTAAATCTTTATTTTTAAAACCTAGAAAAGATATTTTATTTATCAACATTTCCTGAAATATATAATACTCTTTGGAAAGTATTTCAAGGAAGGTAGTAATTTTCATTATAAGAGAAATTATATTTATAGATACCATCTACATACATATATCTGGCCATTCATGTAATTTATATCTATTCCTAAAATATGTAAATGACTCTTACATTTAACTGAAATTTATCAAATGTATATATTTTGGAAAACTGTAGAATGGATCAGTAGTTAAGAATCCTTGTTTCTCTTTCAAGAATAGTAATTTCACTCCCCAGTATCCACATCTGCTCCCAACTGCCAATACCTCCAATTCTAAAGAATTCAGGTCTCTCTTCTGACTTCTGTGGGCATCAGTTACACTTGAATATGCAGATATAAATGCAGGTAAAATAACACACACACACTTGCAATAAATAAATAAATAATATATGCTATATAGTACATATACATATAGAAGCAAAAGAATATGAACTATAAAAGTAGAAATAAAAAATAATAATAGTGAAATAGAATGGTTTAGAAGATGTTAATAATTGACTCATCATTCTGAGAAAATGTCTTTGCTTCTTCTCTTTATGCCATAACCTATAAACTATTGGAGAAAAACAAAATAGTTAAAAAGGTTGCTACTATCTTGCATATGAAGGGCTCCACATGCTAAGGAAAAGCACTGCAGCAAATTGTCTAATTCATTGAATTCAGAATGAGTCATTCAGAGAATGTGTCTGCTTAGTGTAGGGTCACTAAAAGAAATTGCTATGCACTTAGCATGCTGGTGATCTTAATTAAGGTTTGTGTTACTGTGATGACACATCACAACAAAAAAAAGTACTTGCTTATACTTCCACATAACTGTTCCTCACACAAGAAAGTAGACACAAGAAAACAAGAGGGAAAGAACCTGGGAGAAGGAGCTGATAGAGAGGGCATCACGTGTGCTGCTTATTGGCTCGCTTCTTGTGACATGATTTCTTATAGAGCTCAGTACCACTAGCCCTGAGTTTACACTAACAACAATGAGCTGGGCCTTCCTCTGTCAATCAAGAATTAAGAAAGTGCCCTATAGGCCTGCCCACATCCCACACTTACGGAGCAATTTCCTCAGTTGTTCCCTCCTCAGCTAGTAAGGATGGACTACTTAGATATGCCATGAAGCCGGATAGCACCGCAGTCTAATCTGACATTAGGATTAGAATTAAACTGAAGGTAGATATGCATTCCTTTTGGATATTTTATTTTATTTTATTTTTATTACGGAGCATCTTGAAAACTGACATTGAGTGGCTGGGGTGTATGTACGTCAGTGGAAGAACATTTGCTTAACATTCTCCACATTGAACAGCATCTTTACAATTTTCCCATGTTTATTTTTATTGTTATGTATGTGTGTTTCTCATGCAGTCATCCATACACCATGTCCGTGCAGTGTTCTTGAAGGCCTAAAGAGGCCATTAAATATCCTGGAACTTGAGTAGCAGATATATGTGTGAGCCTTACGTGGATATGGAGAATCATATAGACTTTAAGAACAACTGAAGATCTAAAACACTTAGACAAATTTAAGCCATCTGTCCATCTCAACAACCAGATTCTACCCTGAAATCTAGAAGAAAAATTACTTGAGTATGTCTTTATACTTCTACTTTATGACATACATACATGCATAGTACACTTTCATCTTTCAAAAGAGGCATTCCTATTTTAATGTATTTTAATATATAATATCAACATTTTAATACATAATATATAATGTGATATATGTGTACTTTAGGTAGGGTTAATACCTGGTAGAATCTCTTCCATCCACATTGGCGTGTGTATTCTTCATGTCTTTGATAAAATATAGTTTATAGTGGAGGAGAAACAAACCTACAAATAGTCCACATTCTAAGAATAAGAGACTTGAGCGGCTCAGCATTAAATATATTATTCACATCAAATTTCCTACCTGAAGATTCAGAAATACTCAAGGATGAGATGATGGAAAGAGTGTAAGTGTCAGAAGGAGTAGATATCCTTAGGAAAACTGTTTTCTAGACATAATAGAAGGCTGTACACATGAACTCACAGAGGCTAGGGCAAAGTGAATAAGAAAGGCCGGCTGCCAAGCCAGATAAAATGCCAGCATGGATGACAGTGCAGCTCAGGATGTCTCTCATCCCTTTCTGAGATGCTAAATGAACTTTATAGATTCTGGCAAAGGGAGAGTGAATATTTTAAGGGATGAGGCACTGACAGGATAATTTTAATCCAGTTCATGGTTCCATAACCATGCATAAACAGACAGTACTAAATTCAGTAGGTGCTGAAAAAGAGAAAGAACATATCAAATTAAGAAGCAAAGTGTTAGGGAAATTGGAGAAAAATTTGGGTATAGAAAGTGGGGATGGATTTAGCCCAAACATATTAAATGTACATATAATTATTAAATAAAGTAAATGAAAATTTTAAAATTCATTACTTTCAGTTTTTTCTTAAATTTCTTTTATTTTATCTTTATTAACTTGGGTATTTCTTATTTACATTTCGATTGTTATTCCCTTTCCTGGTTTCTGGGCCAACATCCCCCTAACCACTCCCTCTCCCCTTCTCTATGGGTGTTCTCCTCCCCATCCTCCCCCCATTACCGCCCTCCCCCCAACAATCACATTTCTTAAATTTCATTTTATATAATTGTAGCATTTGCTCCAACCCTCTTCATTAATCAATAAATAGTTTCCACTGATATCCTCAGGAAAATATTTCTTATTTTAGTAATTGGTCCTTCATTGTGATTATGCCTAGCTATTATTTTTGCCAACAATTTGCTAAAACAAAAATTAATGTTATGAAACAAGTTAGTCAAATCCTGATTTACCCAGATATTGGTTAAATGTGTTTCTGGATATCTCAACATGTGTTTGAAATGACACTAACATTTACATTACTAGGGTTAATATGTATCTCTCTGTAGGCTGAAGAAAGGACCCTCTCAAGAATAACAGGAAGTTCCTGTGTGTCGGTTCATTCCAACACACAGGGTTATTGCTTTCCTGACTTTCTTTGAACTTTTCTTCAGTTTCAAGACCGGTTACCTCATTTATTTTGTCATCTTGAGGACTAACCTTATAGATAAGCATTGTGTAGATATTAAGTGTAAGAGGTAATCTCAGTTACCAAACCTTTTTAATCTAGAATTACCTAGAACCTGCAAATGTACAAAATTATCTTTATTCAATAGACTGACTTCTGACGTGAGAAAACATCTCACCATGGATGGCATTTCAACAAGGAACTGGACTACAAAATGCAAAAGGAGGAGGAGGAGAATGAAGAGGAGGAGGAGGAGGAGGAAAAGGAGGAGGAGAGGGGGGAGAAAGTGAACTAAACAACCATTCATCATACTCTTTACTTTCATGACATGGGATGCAATGTAATCACTTGTATTAATCACCTTCTACCTTTATTTAGCTCGTATGATGTGATGGACTCTACCTTGAAATGTGAACCAAAGTGAACTTTTTCTTTCTTAAATTACTTCTGTTTGGTATTCATTTTTACTTATGTATCCTCTTTTTTGTTTGGTGTAGGTACAGGAATGTGAGTGAGGGTTTCTTTACAGTCTGAAAGAGGTGACTGGATTGCCCTAATATAGCGTACAGGCAATTGTGCACCACTCTATGAATGTAAAAGGAAGTGAACTGAGGACCTCTTCCGGAGTAGTTATTACAATTAATAGCAAGCCATCTCTCCAGCCTTCTTTACTACATAGTAAAGATTCGCAATAACTTGAAAATTAACTAGCCTACTAAGAGGTGAGGATATCACAGTGAGAAATTTGATTAAAGAATAGAAGCATAGGAAATAGTTTAACATGGAATCTGAACCTCTGTTCTAGTGTAATATTTTCAATATTCTAGAAATGCTAAGCACATTAGCATTCATACCCATCACATCTTGTAAAATGTAACTAAGCACCTGCTGTCAACCTAGGACACCTGCCTACACCAGGCTCCATTCTAAACTGTGAGATACGTTTCTCCTTCCTCAATTATCATCATGTTTGGACATATTCTTACGTCTGAGCAGCAGAATACAAAAGTTCATAGAGCCTCAAATGGTTTGAAATTGCTTCATGTCCTCCATATAAGACAAACTTTATTCTAAAAATCATTTTTAGGTATCATACACAACTTCTTTATGTATATGTGTCATTGTGCATACATCTGATTTAAGTCAGATGGACAACAGGACATACACAATAGAGAAATATTACATTGTTTATGTTGTAAATAAGTGTAGACAATTACTCATTGTATAACACTTAACAACCAAACTCTTCTTCCCTTAACATTAAATAAAATAATGCCCTAATAACAATTAAAACCCTTGAGTAACCGCCCTCACTTGGCCCACTGTCAATCTTGTCGTTGTATTATTTATCATCAGAACTATCTTATCACTGAGAATAAAGTTTCCTGCTCATCTGAAGTATGTGTGAATAAGAGGAAAAGAACCTGAATGTACTCTACCCAGATGCCACATGCTGGTAAATAGATAACCTTGTTCATTGGCACATTAGGTTAGAAACTCCCTTGTATGTTGCAAACAGACCATAATAGACAATTTTGGTGAAAGATTAGAATAAACAAATGCTTACAGAAATGCATACAGTGAAGGCTAGGCTTAGAACATTTCATCAAAAAACAAGGATTCTATCAATAGCAGCTTTAGGGGCTATGAGTATCATATTGGTTTAACTCTGCACGTGTCCTGAGAAGTAATGTAATGTTAAATTTCAGGTAAAGGTTAACTTGTTTGGCAGGAGAAATTTCAAGACAGGATAGCATTTTTATTGATGCTGAAAAAGCTCCAATTGCTAAAGAGGTAAGAAGTACTGAAGAGAAAGTGCCTTGCTATATTGGCAAACACAAAATGCATCTTCAGAACAAGTTTGTTCTTATTGATGACCCCATCTTATATACATCTAAATCCATTTGAACAAAGAAACTGAAAGGGGTTATCTGTGCAATGCTTTCTTTTGGTCAACACACAGAACCTGACTCAGCTGTGATTCAAGGAAGCTAGGTCAAATCTCAGTTTGACAAGATAATTTAGTAATTCTTACCCTATTCCTGTTGGCTATGCAAGATGAATGACGAAAGAGTTTTAGGCACTGTAGATTCCTAATCCACCCTTTCAGAGAGCATCTGTGGGCATTTCATGAACTTGTGAAGGTGACGCCTTGGAGACATCAGGATATTCGTGAGGCTAAGACCATAGCAAATGCATGCATGTATGTCACAGACATGAGATGAAACTATCATAGATAGGATATCTTTTCTGAAGGTGACAAAAACCAGAAAATTATGGATAAGTTCAGTGGATATCATCTAATTTCATCATGAGCCCAAGGAATAAGGCATGACACTGCAGAATTTGGTGTTTGCCATGCTGCATTTTGGTCTCATCTTGTTTTGATCATTCTTTGCTGAACCTTGACTCTTCCGTTTTGTAATGTGTGTATCATATGCCATTTTATGCTGTAAGTATGTAATATTTTTATATTTTTATAGGAAGTCAGAGTTATAAATTGCTTTGAATGAAAGACACAGTATAGTCTCACACCATTAAAACGTTGGGATTATTAAAGTGTAAGTGGACAGTGAGCATTTATTATTTTAAATATTTATTTATTTATCTATTTTATGTATAGAAATATACTGAACTGTCTTCAGACACACTAGAAGAGGGCATCAGACCTCATTGCAAATTGTTGAGAGCCACCATGTGATTGCTGGGAATTAAGCTCAGGACCTCTGGAAGAGCAGTTAGGGCTCTTAACCACTGAGCCATCTCTTCAGCCTGACAGTGAACATGAATTGTGTATGTTTTATTATTATGAAAGAATATGAAATATTGGGGGAAAGCAATAGAGGATATCCTGAGTGACTTTCTGTTTCTATTTAAAAAAAAACTCTGAACAAATGCAAATTATGTCTTTGTCTTACATTTTCGTACAGCCATTTGCATCAATGAAAGCCAGGAGAGGAGCACAAGGTAGGGATATAGGCACAGAAAATGAAACAGAGACCATGAAGAAAACTGCTTAATGTGTTGCTTTATGTATCTGGCTTAATAGACAGAGTTTATTGGGCCAAGATCTCTTTGGAGGCAAGCTGTCATCGGAGGAGGCCAAGTCAGGAGCTTAGGAAGGAGTCTGGAATCTGGAACTTGAGAAGAGATGAAAGAAAAATATTGATTACTGGTTTACTCCCTGCCTTTGTCAGTGACCTTTCTCATACAGTCCAGGCTCACCTTCTGAGATTTGACATTGCTTTGAGAGGTCTGGGCCCTCCTCCATCGACAAAACATATAAACATGACACACAGATGTGCTCATAGACTAATCAAAATAGAGTGTGTGGAAAAAGAAGAGTTGGGTGGGGAAAAGAAATGGTGGAAACAATGTCAATACAGCACCCATAAATGAAATTTACATTTTAAAAAGTATAATTAAAGAAATATCTGAGTTCTCCTTAAAAATTCACAGTCTCCTTATTTTGGGCTCCAATAAATCCAAAATAAGGTACAGTGTTACTTATTCATAGATCAAAAAAAAAAAAATGGAACACAGATGCAGTAAAAAAACAAAGCCCAAATCCAGCTATATAAATATCTCAAAATACAATCTCCAGAGCTCATTGCCTTCTGGGTTCCAAAGGGTATGGACAGCTTCACTTGATCAGTTCACCCATCTACAACATCCAAAGCTTATCTTATAAACTGTAGAGTTCTCCTACCCATCAGCTATCCATCATGGTCGTCCTGGAATTCTGGTCCTGGAAACTCCAATATTCTGGAGTCTCCATAGCAACTGCAGTTGTTCGTTCACTAATGCCTCCTACAGGGCCAGTAGTTAGCTGCTCTTCCTGACAGCATCATGTATGCAAAACCAATAGCGTGCAACATACTCTTATCTCTTGACAAGTTTGCCTTTCGTATTACATGGAGCTTTGACCCATGGTGGACAATAGCTTCATGAGCAAACACTTTCCAGAAAATTTAACTTGATTAATATGTATTTTACCATTAATTAGCTCTTTTCTTTATCTTATTTATAATATGTATTATATGACTCTACCTATTATTTTTATGTTATAATGGGATAATATACCATTATTAAGTACATCGAATCACAATTGTGTAATTGGATAAGTACTTCTATATTTAGAATATACCATGTACTTGATGAATAGTTTATAATGATACAGCTATAAGCACAGTTGATTTTTTCAGCTCTAACTAACCAGGATTCCCAGGAAGAACACATCATACAAAGAGTCCCAATGGAACCTGTGTTATTCCTGAAACTATGGGCCAGCCTCATTGCTGAATTTTTCAGCATTCTTATCTTCCAGGCTCCCTCAGAAAAATCCATTAAGCCCTAAGCACTTGATGGCTTTTCTAGACTGAAAATTCCAAACACATACACAGTAGTCCCATAAAACAACATGGGTAAATCCTTTATAGAAATATCCTTTGTATACCAGGTACCAAATTATGTTCTAGTTTACTTTCTCTTGCAGTAATAAAACACTGACCAATAGAAACTTTGGAGGGTAGAGTTTGTTTGTCTTACATATCTTCATCTATTATTGAGGGAAACCACAATATGAGCTTGAGGTACAAAACTAGAGGCAGGAATTGAAGTAGACCGTGATGGAAAATGTCTTACTGCTTTGCGTAGCCTAGACTGTACAACTGCATTCCTACTAATCCACTTGCCTAGGGATGGCACCAACCACAGTTTCTTGAGCTTTCCTATATCAATCAGCAATTATGAAAATGCCCTACAAACATGGCCATTATCTAATCTGATGAAGAAAATTCTTTAACTGAAGTCCATTTTGCCGGATCTGTCAACTTGAAAATGGAAGCTAATTATGGCATAAAGGTTATGATTTCAAGTGATCTTCTTAGGTCCCATGTAGAAAACAGGTGAAGTTGTTATGGTTAATCTCATTTGTCAACTTGATAGAATCTAGAATTGTCTACAAAATGAGCCACTGAACATGTCTGTAGGATATTTTCTGATTAAATTAATTGAAATGGGAATGGCCGCCTACTGTTCTTGGCAATGGCTTTGGGAAAAGACACTGTAATGAATAAAAATTGGAAAAAGAACTAAGTACTACATTCATCCCTCTTTGTCATTTTGTTCTGCTTATGTATGTAATACAATCACCTACAACAAGACTCTATTTTTTGAATTCTCACCATGATGTACCGTAGTTTGAACTGTGCTCCAAAACAAACCCTTATGCTGCTTTTGTTTGATATTCAATAATTAAGTTTTCAAGTAACTAAGACACTAAGAAATCTTTCCCCTAATAAGCCACAGAACCAGACTCACCACTGGCACCTTTATGTAGAACTTACACCATTGGCTATTGTCTTTATACGACTCAGACTGATACTATACAAATTTTATTTTACCTATTACAGAACTTGAGTAGTATTAGGCTATAATCATGTAAAACTGTTCCTTAAAATAAATACTTTTATGTAAATATATCAATCAATTTAATTGATTAAGTTTTCATTGGAAGCACCTTGTATTTTCTATGAACAATTGTCTTAGCTTTCTGTACTTTTGAAATTATTCATTTGACTGAAGTTTAAATTCTTTTTCATTACATAGACACACACACACACACACACACACACACACACACACACACACACATATACCACTGGATATTTTGCCATCTAGCTTGGATAGTTTCACTATTATTTGTTCCTATTGTGCGACACTATTTTTATGCTCAACATTTGGACGTGATAATTTTATATGATTATTTATATTCATCAACTACTTATTCACATGGTGAATGAGTAGATTTTGACATAGGTTGAAAAATACCTTCTACATTGTGTTTACTTGTGTGGAATTAATAAATCAAGCAATTGAATAAATAGCAAATACTATAATTCTTGAATAATAATATCATGAAGTTGATTTTTAAACATACGCTTAACATCAAATTATATAAATTTTAATATATAAAAGTATCACAAGTATACTGAAACAATAGAAACTATAATTGCATATACCATGAACTATATAGATATTTTGAAATAATAGCACACATTAATAATTATTGTTGGGTCATTGCACAAACATAAAAATTATAATGTAAATCAGGGAAATTATTGTAGGAAATATTCTAGTTTCTAGGAAATGATAAAGAAAATGACCAGGAAAAATAGTAAAAATTTCTGCAAAAATAGACTGTACTGTAGTTTTTCATCAGAATTATCATTTAAACAATGCTTTTATATGATTGCTTGAGCTTTAAATATTATTTCCTAGCTGTGATCTTTACAGCTGTATTGAAATTAGTTTAAGGCATAGAGTTATGAGTAATATCTGATCAAACACATGAAGATGCTGACACGTCAACCTTGTAGGATTTGGAATAGGTAAGGTACGGTTAGATGGATCAGTAGGCATGAAGACAGGGTAAATAAAACAATACAGTATGTATAGTGGGTGCCACAAATAAAACTAATTTCTGAGCTCTCGAACAAATATGTGTAATCACTTGCAAATAATACACATATATAAACATATATTCATATTCTGTATTTATTGAATTTCTTTATTTATTTATTATAATGACTTATAGGGTATGGTCAAGGTAACACGATAATGTCAGGGTATGGAAGGGAAGTCCAAGAATCTAGTATTATTCAGTTCACAAGACTTGGTGTTTCAACTGGTCTTCAGTATATGCTGGAATCCAAAAGTAAGCTCTAACACCAGTAAGAATAAACTTGCTAGCAAGGCAGGCAAAAGAAAAGAGGCAAAGAACAAGAGCTTCCTTTTCCAATATGTTTTTATAGGCTTCCAGAAAAAGGTATGGAAAATATTAGAGATGAATTTTTCCATCTCAAGAGATGTAGATTAAATTAAAAGATACAGATGTACGTCTTCTTACATCAAAGTTCTAGATTAGAAATAGTTCTGCCCTCTGCAAATTAATCAAAAATACCTCACAGGTGTGTCCCTCTACTTGGGGTTTTTAATTAATTACAGATTTATTGCAGTTGGCAATCAATAATAGCCATTATGAAAATCCTAAAATGTTGTTGCCTCCTTCCAGCTGATTCCTTTTACTTTGTCAAAACAGTTGATATATAATGAAATATTCTTCACAGAGCTTTCTTTAGAGTGATTTTTTTGTAAAATTATTTTAATTCAATGTCCCTTATATCTGCCTCTAAGAAGAAAATGCCAGCTAGTGTGATTAAAATATATCTATCAGAGTTATGCCTGCTGCTATGAGGAAGACACCTGTGGCCTGACTGCAGAGCAACCCATCACAAAGTCCAGGTATGTGGAGATCGGAGAGAAATGGAAACATACTAGTTTAAGCACTATGAGGAGAAGCAGAACTGGAGACTTCAGAGTGGAGAAGAATTGCCTATGAGTAGTCTGTGCTGTCATCTGAGGCCATGGTGAAGTTCTGGTCCATACTGCCCCCGAGGGACAAGTCCGGGTCAGTAACCATGAAGCAGCACATGTCTGTGTTGATGTTTTTGGTTCATATTACTACCAAAAGCCATGTGGATTCCCCTGGTCTAGGCTTCCACCTTGGAACATGTTGATGTCCAAGAGCTGTGCAGAGATGGTCATATCCCTCAGTAGCTCTGGCATTTTCATGGAGGGTCCTGGTTATAGGGTAGTGGGTAAGTTGGCCCAGAAGGTGTGGACTCAGGAGAGTTTGCCGTGCCAGTGTCTTTTCTCTGACCCCCCCACCCCCCGGACTGCTGCTTGCTCCTGGCCACCTGTGGCAGGCAGGAAAGCTGGTCCTAACATCATGAAAGGAGAGCGGGCTGACCTGTTGCCTGGTGCAGCACTCAAGAGAGCATGCCCTGCACCTTCCCTGAGCAACACAGTAGAGCTAACCCTAATGGAGAAAGCATGGGTAAGCTGGCCCCAAGGATGTGATAACAGGAGAGTGTGTTACCTCCTGTATTCTGGCTGTGTGATTTGGTGATCAATCCAGGGAAGTCCTGGAGAGCTTAACCCGGGAGGTGTGGGTACAGAAGAGCTGGTAGGCTGACTAACGCAGCTAACACCCAGGCCCAGATCAAGGACTTTGAATTGGCCCACTCCAACATCCACCACAACTGGGAACTGTTGGAGCACATGAAGGAAAGAGCCCCATCATGCAGATTCAAAGCTGAAGGATCTCCATGACATAGGACAACAACAAGATATCAGAGAGCAGTCCCAGGAAGGATTCAGTACTGAAAATACAGGAGAAGACAGAGGCCTGACACCAGTCCAATGTTTTATAGCTGATTGTCTATGTAGGCTAAAGTTGTCGATTTGGCTACATATGGAATCAGTAAAAACATAAGCCTGTGGACACTCATCTGAGATTTTTTTTTTCATCCAATTGCTTGAAGCAAGATGAGAATCCTAACTGTGGAAATGTGGGCAGCATTTTGAGGGCCAAGACAGATAAAAGAAAATGGAAGAAGGAATCCTTGATTTTTCTGTTTGCCCCCCCCATCTTTATTAACATGAGTATTTCTTATTTACATTTCGATTGTTATTCCCCTTCCCGGTTTCTGGGCCAATATCCCCCTAACCCCTCCCCCTCCCCTTCTTTATGGGTGTTCCCCTCCCCATCCTCCCCCCATTACCGCCCTCCCCCCAACAATCACGTTCACTGGGGGTTCAGTCTTGGCAGGACCAAAGGCTTCCCCTTCCACTGGTGCTCTTACTAGGCTATTCATTGCTACCTATGAGGTTGGAGCTCAGGGTCAGTCCATGTATAGTCTTTGGGTAGTGGCTTAGTCCCTGGAAGCTCTGGTTGCTTGGCATTGTTGTTCATATGGGGTCTCAAGCCCCTTCAAGCTCTTCCAGTCCTTTCTCTTATTATTGGCAAGTAAGTCAGTCTTGCTGGTAGTTCCATTTCTTCCCATGTATTAGAAACAAATAATTCAAAATCAGCAAGTCCCTAGTAATCCTCCAGACCTTCAGCACCAGAATGGAAAGGCTGAAATGTCTAGCTATAGATTGAAGAATTACAGTATTCCTGGTTTCTTTGTGGAAGACAGTAAGTGCTTGACTACCTGGACTACATCCTATAACCTAATCAATGAATAATTTCCAATATATGTATGGTCCTATGAGTCTTTTCCTTTAAAGAACTTTGACTAATGCACTAATACACTGCCTTTAGTTAGGTTTTGTTTTTAACCATGCCCTTTCAAGATATATTTGAAGTGTTTCCAGATGTTATTGTTCTTTCTTCACTGATACCTATGAACATATTTCTATCAATATGTATTTAGAAAGCATCTTCTATCTACATAGTATTGGAAGAAATTAGTTCATATATATATATGTGTGTGTGTGTGTGTGTGTGTGTGTGTGTGTGTGTGTGTGTGTGTTTGTGTGTGTATGTGTATGCCTGAAAGTGTTTGTCTAAATCCAGTATATAGAAAATTGTGTGTCATATACGTAGCATCAAATTTCAGACATATTTCATTTTATATGACACTTGAGAGAATGGATTAGACGAACATGAAAAAATATAAATTTAGACAAAAGTAATTTAGAAACACTATTACTTAAATATGGGAATCATATAAAAATGATGCATCTGTACACTACTTGCCTGACAGATAAAGGAATTGTGTACTGTCCTTTCAATGGTCTTGTATGTGGACTCCTGGTATGCTTGAATTAATCTACTAATGCTATGTTAGTGCTATCTTTATCTAAAATTCGTTCTCTGTATTGATTTACTTAGACTGGGAAATAGATGTTAAGCATGAGACTTAAATTTTATATTTTTCAATTACTAATTTTACCCCACCTCATATTGCATTTTATTTGTATATAAAAGTTTAGTTAACCCACTTATTCAACAACTAGTCACAAAACCTGATATCTTGCAAGAATCACTACAGATTATTGGATAAAAAGTAAGTTAAAACGTTACCTTGATTCAGCAGAGAGCTTATAACTAGCAGAAAATAGACACTACTCAAAGCACCATTTCTGAGTAAAAGATGCAATCAAATGACTGTTGTAAATATTGTATATAGTAATTAATCAATAAAATAATGAAAGCCCTACAGTAAAAGGAATAAATATAAGTAAATGAACTACAGAATGCAACACAATTTCCTGCCTTTTTCTCACTCAATGGAGAATGCTAACAGTTTGGCTATTAAGTGTCATTTTTCTGTTACATTTTTACTTTTAGCTGATATAGTGTGACAGAAATAGTTTTCCAATTCTGAGATTATGTTTATTTCTTAATGAGCATTCCGAATGTGACCTGTGCTTCAAATTTGTTAAAGATTTTGCCACTGATTCTTGAAGAATAGACTATAGAAATCTTCATTTAACAGCCTAACTTTATGTGTAATTGAAAATATTGCAAAGCATCTACTTTACTCTTCATTGGATCTGCGTTTGAATTAAAATTGAATAGGAGCAGGTCAATATCTCCCATAGAAATAAATAGACTTGTTTGTGCAATAAGTTAGACTTCTAGCATCCAACTGAAGTAATCCATCAAGATTGCATTTTCAAGTATGTTGTATGTTACTAGAGAAATGAGTTTCCAATTATCTAATGAGATTTCTACATATTTAATATATAGAGAAAAAGCTCCTATTGGAAGACATTTTACAGAGGTTTTTTTTTTCTTGCTTGCCATCCTATTTGTTCTAACTTTAAGAAATGATCAAAATAAGTATTTCTCTTAGAAATAAGAAGCCAAATCAAGTGGCCGTTGCTGGAGTCCTGCCATGTCGTTAAAAGACACTGTGATAATTGGTAGTCCTGGAGTAAAGGAAGGATTTTGAGAGGCTGACAATATGATACACTTCCCAGAAATTTGTTATCTCATGCAAACGTTAGTGACCATAGAGAGAATTTTGTCTTCAACTATGTGACATTAGATGTTTAGAAAATGCAGACAAATTGTGGAGGAGAGAGAGTTGGAATCAGAGCTGGAAAGAGGGAATGAAGTGAAAAGGAAAGAGGAAGAGAAGTGAGGAAAAGAAGACAAAGAGAAAGAAAAGAAAGATAAAAAGATTAAAGGAATAAAATAAACTTACAATAAGGCAATTCAGGTTTAGCAGTCCTGAACGCTAAGATTGCATTAATAATGTGATGTGAATATTAATGGTATGGTAGAAAATGAAACTTAGCAGGAAGAGGTCATGTGTTAATAAACTAGCTTTGTCTAAATAAAAAATCCTATGTTAATAGAGAAAAACAGTTGCTGGTTTCACTTGGTGCCTACACTAAGACTTCCTGTCCCAGAGGAGCTGGATGAAAAAAGGCATCACCATTTTCATGCTTAAAATTTGAAGGGATTGTTTTGTCGCTAAATCTTTCAAGAATGCTAGACAGTGGTATTAAGGCTTTTAAATTAATTTTATCTTAAAAAACTTGAATTAATTATTATATAATTTCTTTGCTCTCTTTCCTTCATCCAACACTTCTATACATCCCTTATCTGTATTTTTCTCTCAATTAATTGACTCTTTTACTTTAATTATTATTAATTAGAGAAAATTATATACAATATATATTGCTTAATATATTAAGCATTACATATATGCATACACACATGTATATTTATACAGCTTTAAGGATGACCACTTGTTGTTGGAATATACAATAAGAGAGATCATCTTTGAGTAAAACTAATAATTTTAACTCTCTCTCTCTCTCTCTCTCTCTCTCTCTCTCTCTCTCTCTCTCTCTCAAGTCTTTATTTAGGGGTGAGACGATATGAGATTTTCCAAACCTCTGACATGTCCACTAGTATTGTTACTATTCCAACATTGTTTTAGGAGCCACACTGTTCAGATTTCTTCTGAGATAGCTTCTCACTCATATCTAAATTAAACAATCTGAGAGGAGACATCCTAGTCTACTGACTTACATTCATTCTACCCTGCATAACATGATTTACCTCAAGGATGTGTGTTTTACATATATTAACTGGAGATGGGTCATCCTGTGATCTGTTGTTGTCATTTTAACCAGTTGGGACTTTTGTAATGGTCTTCATATACTGGGAAGAGAAATGTCTTTGATGAGGTTTAAGAACTCTGCCTAGACAAGATGGATGAAGCAAAGAAGTGCAGAACGACAGGAGCCGGATGTAGATCGCTCCTGAGAGACACAGCCAGAATACAGCAAATACAGAGGCGAATGCCAGCAGCAAACCACTGAACTGAGAATAGGTCCCCTGTTGAAGGAATCAGAGAAAGAACTGGAAGAGCTTGAAGGGGCTCGAGACCCCAAAAGTACAACAATGCCAAGCAACCAGAGCTTCCAGGGACTAAGCCACTACCTAAAGACTATACATGGACTGACCCTGGACTCTGACCCCATAGGTAGCAATGAATATCCTAGTAAGAGCACCAGTGGAAGGGGAAGCCCTGGGTCCTGCTAAGACTGAACCCCCAGTGAACTAGTCTATGGGGGGAGGGCGGCAATGGGGGGAGGGTTGGGAGGGGAACACCCATAAGGAAGGGGAGGGGGGAGGGGGATGTTTGCCCGGAAACCGGGAAAGGGAATAACACTCGAAATGTATATAAGAAATACTCAAGTTAATAAAAAAAAAAAAAAAGAACTCTGCCTAACATATCTCTCAGTATGTTTAGAATACAATTCGGGCTTATAATTATTAAGAAATAGAGAGTGGCAAGTTCTCCTAGATCTAAACCCTTACTACCCATTGGAAGTTAGCTAAATTTCTGGCCAAGAATAGTATTCTTGCTGGTGAATGGGCTTGTGCTTATCACTAAGACATATGCCCCACTATTTAGGATCTTGCCATGCTGGCTATTACTGTGCTTTATAGGCATCACAACTAGGTAGTAACATTGTCTACTCTTCTCCCACCACAGCTTACAGATCATCCTCTTGAAGGATAGCTTTGTAATAGAAAGGGGACACAATTAGGATTTCCAAAATGTAGTCAACTTGAAGAAAATCCCTAGCATTTCTTACAGTTTGGCAGATGGTGCACATTTAAAAGGCATATAGAGCCTGATGATCCTCTGACAACAGTCATGGTGAAAACAAAGTTGTCAGAAATTGGGAAGACCAGAGATTTCATGACAGGAAATAAAAGCTAAAATAATTGGAGACTGTTATTTTGAATGTGCTTCCAAACTTTTAGTTTAGACTATGAATAAAAGTTCAAAATAATGACTCAAAAATATGCTAAAAACATGTGTCAAGGTATTTTATTAAACACAAACTTTATCTGATAAAGAACATACAAAATTTATTTTAAAAAATGACAAAATTATTACCAAAATCTATACCACTTATGTTCACTAAAAGTCTTGAAAATGCATACATTTTACAAATAGAGCTAGCTCTCATTAATTCAGCTGAACCTTAAAGGTCACATCAAAATTTTGTTTCATGTTATCTTCAGCACACCATAAAAATCTTTGATTTACTTTAGCTTGAAATCTAAGTCTTTATAGGGCTCTAAAGATGTGCCAGCATGGCAACATACTCTGACATGGCATATATTTTCTTCAAATTCCAAGAGACCTATCTAAAACATTAGGAACTTTAATGGTTGACATTAAGAACTATAAACTTAAGCTTTTCATTATGGAGACTGTGTTGTTAAGCTTCGAAAGAATGTTCATAAACAACATGTATACAGTGTAAACTTCTATATATTTGTATGCAATATGTCATTATCAAATGAGCATAGTTATTGTTTCTATCTATTTTGTTTTCTATCTATATTTTGTTTTCAAAATTATAATTGGAAACATCACCTAATAAATTTTGTGATAGTATCTTTAATAATTTCAGAACCCCTTTGGCATTGGGCAAGATGAACTGAAATTATATTGCGATATACTGAGATAAAAATTTAAATCACACTTATTCTTGGTTTTCATTACACCCTGATCTTCATGATCACCCAAGGACTCTGTATTTCACATATAATTTTTGAATGAGTATGAACATTCAAATTTTTGCTCATTGCTCTTAATTAATGAACTAGCATTTGGATTACATATTAAATATTTCCTTGGAGTCACAGATGACTATTTCAATCATGCATCATGGGCCTTGGAAATAGAAGTACAGATAATTCTGTGTTGAATATGATGTAGGATTTCTTCTTCCATCTGCTAACTACAAGCTCTTTTGCTGTCTAATGAACCATATTTATATTTGACTTCTATAAAAGTTAATATTATTTCACAGCTAATGACTATAAATCTTTGTAATATTTGAATATATTTACTTTTGTGCAAAACCACTGTAAACCATGTATACCCCTATCTTTATTTGGTCTTTAAATAAATAGCTACCATACTCATCTGTGATAAAACTGTATATTTCTACTGAAAGAAATATGATTGATAGAGAAAACAAACAAACAAATGAACAATGACCAATAATAACAACTATTTGATTATGATGCTAATAGTGTTTTAATTTATATAATGTGTCTGGGTGGGTAAAAATTGTAGCATTTTATTTTGTTAATCATGTATTATTCTCCTAAGATTATCATTAGCTATTACCAAATGTTTAGTTAACCATGAAATTTTGTGAAACTATTTCTCTTCTTACAATAAGAAAAGAAATGTGCCCCATTTTGTTAGCTCTTTAGAATTACTATCTTCCTAAAGAGAATTTTGTTACTATGACCCCAAGAAATAGAGTTGTACCTTACTAACAAAGGAAATAAACACAAATGTTACCAAGTTTAAAGTGTCCATCTGACATTTATTATTTGGGACAATGTCTTTAAAACAATGTGTTAGTGGAACACATGTACTAAACTTTATAACTATATGAAGATACTCTCGTTTTGGAATTTCCTAATTTATCAGGCGTTCATACACATTCCAGTGTAAGCTGGTTACTTATGATGAGAAAAGCTATTATCTTGACAAATCTGTGAGTCACCAACAAACGATAAATTTGTTAAGTGGAGAATGGAGAATAAAGAAATTTTCATACAAAGGGTATATAAGTGGAGGGAAAATTAAAAATTAATTAATTGAAATTAGAACTATTTGAAAACCCTAACCTATTAGGTTCACATTTAATCTTGAAAGGTCAAAAGTTATTTTTCCAGAAAAAATGTGTATATATATATATATATATATATATAGCTATTTTTCTATATATTGATTTTTCATCCTGACTAAAAGAAGCAAATAATCTATGCAATCTGTATCTGTTTACTTTAAAATATTTCGAAACTAGTTACTAAGTCAAATATACAACTGAAAGTTTGGAGTTTGAATCTTGACCCAATATAAAATTATATGCTTTGGTAATTATATAAAAAAGAGATATATTATCTATACAAATATATCTATATGAATAAAACACAAATACATATTTTAATACATAGTTATGTAA